>NC_142945.1:13378509-13391009 GCF_046866305.1 Octopus bimaculoides | reverse complement strand
TCATTCACAAATATAAAGAAAATGGCATTGATTCTGGATTGGAATTGTGTCTTGGATTTGGTTCTTAAGAATCTTAGTTTTCATTCTAGAGCATTTCCCAGTAAGATATACCATACATACAAACATATATATATATATATATATATATATATATATGCTTTATTTAAAAGCAGCAGAAATATAACAAAAAACTGCTACTCGGAGTTACACGTTCCTGTTCATCGGACAGTTTTGTTAGCATATTACTCTACCTCTGGTATTTGAGCACTCTTTTTTCCTCCTTGTTGCACATTCATGTGTTTACTCCGGTATATATATATATATATATATATATATATATATATATATAAATTAAAAATGTAAAATTAAATTAAATAAATACATATTTTCACCGTCGGTGACGTCCTCTACTCACACATCCATATATGTATGTATATATATATACATTATATATATATATATATATATATATATATATATATATATATAAGAAATAAAGAAATAATGATCGTAAAAATGATAAGGATAATTACTGAAAGAAAAACAAAAAAAAACGATGGAAATTAATATTCAAAGCAGAAATTCAAAACCCTTACATGGAATGTTTTTATTTTGTTGCTTTTTTTTTTTAATTTTGTTGTTCTTGTTGCTTACCAGAAAATATTAACATTAAAGGAAACAAGACAAAATTTCTTGTTAAATATAATTTAAATGTAATTTTCATTCATTATTAATGATATTCTAAATGTTATTAGGGAAATTATATTTGATTGAAATTAAAAACCATTCAGTTTGTGAGACAAAAAAAAATCAAAAGCAAGAATAAAATAGAAAGAAAATTTCATTTAGAGTATTTTTTTTTTTTGGCTTTTTGTTTTTAAAGAAAAATTAAAAATAAACATTTTGTTTGTATTTTGTTTTCCTTTGTTTTGCTTTTTTTTTTACTCTGTTTAAATGTTTAATGTTTATAAATCTTGTTTACAATACCTGATAAAGATCCCTTTTATTAAGTCTCAATAGGAAAACACAAATTACAAATGATTAGTTATCTGTTGATTAACATTAGATTTTGACTATTCTGTAAAAAAAAAACTGAAATGCAAAAGAAAAATAAATGAAGAAAAAATTAATGAACATAATTAGAAATTAATCAGCGAGGCTTACTGTGCCGCAAGCAACATGTTCTTTCTTTATAATAAGAAATGTATTTATACTAAAAACAGGTGTGGTTGAGTATATAGAGGAAGCAGGCATGAATGCATGGTAAGCAATTTGCTTCCTAACCACATGGTTTCAAGTTCAGTACTGCCGCATGGCACCTTAGGCAAATGTCTTTGGTTGGCTCCTGGCTGACCAAAGTCTTGTGAGTGGATTTGTTAGATGGAAACTGAAAGAAGCCCATCATTTATATCTATATCTACATTACCAATTTTTTGATAATATAAATAATTAATATTTTCTTAACCCTCCATTTTCTTCCTTCATCTAACTGAGCATGAACCTTATATATATACATATATATATATATATATACATATATATATATATATATATATATATATATATATATATATATATATATATATCATCATCATCATCATCATCGTTTAACGTCCGCTTTCCATGCTAGCATGGGTTGGACGATTTGACTGAGGACTGGTGAAACCGGATGGCAACACCAGGCTCCAGTCTGATTTGGCAGAGTTTCTACAGCTGGATGCCCTTCCTAACGCCAACCACTCAGAGAGTGTAGTGGGTGCTTTTACGTGTCACCCGCACGAAAACGGCCACGCTCGAAATGGTGTCTTTTATGTGCCACCCGCACAAGCCAGTCCAGGGGCACTGGCAACGATCTCGCTCGAAAATCCTACAGGAGCCAGTCAGGCGGTACTGGCAACGGCCACGCTCAAAATGGTGCATCTCATGTGCCACCCGCACAAGAACCAGTCCAGGGGCACTGGCAACGATCTTACTTGGCTTGCCGGGTCTTCTCACGCACAGCCCATTTCCAAAGGTCTCGGTCCGTAGTCATCGCCTCGGTGAGGCCCAATGTACGAAGGTCTTGCCTCACCACCTCAGCCCAGGTCTTCCTGGGCCTACCTCTTCCACGGGTTCCCTCAACTGTTAGGGTGTGGCACTTTTTCACGCAGCTATCCTCCTCCATTCTCACCACATGTCCATACCAGCGCAATCGTCTCTCTTGCACGCCACAACTGATGCTTCTAATGTTCAGCTTTTCTCTCAAGATACTTACACTCTGACGGGTATTCACATTGACATTACACATCCAACGGAGCATACTGGCTTCATTCCTTGCGAGCTTACGTATGTCCTCAGCAGTTACAGCCCATGTTTCACTGCCATGTAGCATGGTTGTTCGTACGCATGCGTCATACAGTCTGCCTTTTACTCTGAGTGAGAGTCCCTTTGTCGCCAGCAGGGGTAAGAGCTCTCTAAACTTTGCCCAGGCTATTCTTATTCTAGCAGCTACACTTTCAGCGCACCCACCCCCACTACTAACTTGGTCGCCCAGATAGCGGAAGCTATCGACTACCTCTAGTTTTTCACCCTGGAATGAGATAGAAGTTGTTTCCTGTTTGTTTGCAGTCTTTATTGCACCTGAACATCTGCCACAAACAAAAACTAACTTGCTAGTTAACCTGCCTTTGATGTTGCTGCACCTCTTATGTGTCCATAGCTTGCACCGGGTACATCTTATAGAGTTACTACCTACTCCTTTTCTACATACTGAGCAGGGCCATCTACCTGAAGGGGTTTGTGTTTTATCTACCTTCCTACTTATTAGGATTTTGGTTTTAGCTAGGTTGACTCTAAGGCCCTTCAATTCTAGACCTTGCTTCCACACCTGAAACTTCTCCTCTAGTTCTGATAGTGACTCCGCAATTAGGGCAAGGTCATCAGCATAGAGGAGCTCCCAGGGGCAACCTGTCTTGAACTCCTCTGTGATTGCCTGGAGGACTATGGTAAATAATAGGGGGCTGAGGACGGAACCTTGGTGGACCCCTACCTCTACCCGGAATTCATTGCTGTACTCATTTCCAACCCTCACCTTACTGGCCGCATCTCTGTACATGGCTCGCACAGCTCTCACTAGCCATTCTTCTATCCCAAGTTTCCTCATTGACCACCAGATAAGGGATCGGGGGACCCTGTCAAAGGCTTTCTCCATGTCAACGAAAGCCAGGTACAGAGGTTTATCCTTGGCTAGGTATTTCTCTTGCAACTGTCTCACTAGAAATAAGGCATCAGTAGTGCTTTTACCTGGCACGAACCCAAACTGCATCTCATCTAAATTGATTCGCTCCCTAATTAGTTGGGCTATGACCCTCTCTGTAACTTTCATAACCTGATCTAACAGCTTGATGCCTCTGTAATATATATATATATATATATATATATATATATATATGCATATATACATACATATATGTACATACCTACATATATATGTATATATACATCCATATAAGGGTACAGGACATAAAAAAAACGTTAAACATAATGAGAAACAAATACATAGAAAACAAACATTTTTTCGAACAACGAAAAAACAGAGAAACGAGACATGCAACATAAAGAATATACCCCTTCTTCAGTTGAGAGGATATGCATGTACAGAGTTCCACTGTCAGGTAGTATCATAACTTTGATTCAACCACCCTCATACTTGTGCACTAAGCCAGAAAATAACTGCAGTGAATAAAATTCAGCAGTGAATCAACTGGCTAGAGAACATATTTCGTGGTAGGATGGTTTGATGTCTATTTTTAGTATACAAGGGATCCACTTAGTGGTCTCTCGTCTTATTTATATATATATATATATATATATATATATATATACACACATATATTATTATTAATAATAAAGAGTATGGTGACTTGTTCATCCACAAAATTTATTTTATAACCTTGATGAAGCTGCACCAACAATAATGCAAGGCTGCAATTGCAACAGTGAGTAGTTGCTGCAGTGGAAACATGTGTAGGTCATTATAATATGCTGCATAAGATTATAAATTAAATTTTGTGGATGTACAAGTTTCTATACTCTTTATTATTAATAATAATATTTACTCCAGACAATATTTACTCTCCAGTGAAGCATACACAAAATAACCCATCAGAAGAATCTATGGAGTGACTAGCAATAAATTATAGCCACAGAGGTTAAATACTGATCGAAGTGGTTGCTGTTAACTGGAACTTAACTGAGAGCTAATACAGGATCTGCCTGGATAATATATCCCTCCAAACTCATTTTTATGTATGCATATATATATGCATATATAAATATAATTCTTTATATTGAACACTCATTATTTCATATATTCAATAGGACATATTCCATATATTCAATAAGACATTCAATACTTCATTTCATTGTACCATCCATTTTTATATTATATATTATATATTCCATATTCTATATCCCACATTAATTTTACAAGAATATAAATAAAACATAGAAAACAGAGAGTTGGAACTCTTTTAAATTAAATTAAATAATATATTCCTCTATACACGATCATACAAAACCCTTTTTTTGTATTTATTTTTACTCACATATATAAATATATATATATATACATGTATACATACATGTATAGATAGATAGATAGATAGATAGATGAATTGATAGATATATATATATATAAATATATACAAAAATACCGTTGCTGACATCAGGTAACCAAATATTGTGAACAGGCTTTAAACAGCATACTACAATGTGTATACCTGAATATAAACTATTGCATATGCGCACGCACACACACACACACACACACACACACACACACACACACACACACACACACACACACACACACACATGGAGAGGGAAGTTTAATGATCATTCAGGCGCAGAAATGAGAGGAAAAATGTTATTCAATATATTGCATAAAATGTTTTCATTTATTTGGAGCTAAGGTTTCATTCCATTGCTCTTTCAGTTAACCAATGCCATTACATTCCTCAAGTTAGTTGCCTTGGGGACTGCACACAAGTAATGGGAAACTTCGCATAGCTAGGGAATGAAGAACCCACTTTGATTGCATGTGCATGTGTGTGTGAATATACATATATATATATATATATATATATATATATATATATATATACATACATGTATATATATATACATACATATATATACATACACATATGTATAAACATTTATATATATATATATATATATATATATATATACATACATGTATATATATATATACATACATATATATACATACACATATGTATAAACATTTATATATATATATATATATATATATATATATATATACATATATATATATACATATATATATATGTATGTATGTATGTATGTACATATGTATATATTTACATACATATATATGTATATATGTATATATATATATATATATTATTCATTTGCATGTTCTTGTGTATATGTATGTATGTATGTATGCATGTGTGTGTGTGTGTGTGTGTGTGTGTGTGTGTGTGTGTGTGTGTGTGTGTGTGTGTGTGTGTGTGTGTGAGTGTGTGTGCGTGCGTATGCATGCATGTATTTCAGAGTTCTTCATGTTCGGCAAGTGACTTGATTTGAGACTGTCAAAACTGAAGTAATTTCTTTGTGGAAAAAGCCATTGGATCTTCCAAATTGTAATTGCTATTTATGTATTGTAAGTTGTAAAGCATACGAGAACAAGAACTAATTGAGGAAAAGAAAAGAATGCAAAATTGTCCCTCACATGTACAAACAAATTATCTTTACATATAGATCTGCTGTGATGTGTAGGGTGCAGTTAACAGCATTGTAATATATTTCTCCTTGATGTGGATAAACACAATATGCATAAATCTTAGGTTATATAAGGAAACACCAGCCGAAAATGCATGACAGTTTTCAAGACTGATTTGTTACTAAAACATAAAAAAGGGGGGGGGAAATATCATTGCAAATTAGAGGGAGAGAGAGAGAGAGAGAGAGAGAACAACAGAGAAGGAGGGGGGGAGTGAGATATTTCAATGTTCCAAAAATATGGAAAAGCATGTTATTTAAAATATCTGTGTTTGAAGTGTGAGGCCCTTGTAGTTGTTATATAACTTAAGACTAGCCTCACTCAAATTCTTTGATCAAAAGCTCTCCAACTGTGACACGGTCATCTTTTTGGAGACCAGGAACAATTTTGTTTAACCCTTTAAGCATCCAGATTATTCCGTCAAATGTAATGCTTATTTACTCACATTGTTTTGAATTCGTCATGCATTATTTTGTAGCTTTGAGATTTTGATGAGGTAACTGTTAATCTTTAGAATGATATTGTAGGGTTTGGTATGAAAGGCCAGTTTGACCATAAAACAGGTAGAATATTGATGATGATGATGATGATAGTGATGATGATGATGATGACGACGATGACAAGAATGATGGTGATAACAATGATGTCGAACAAAGACAATGATGATGATGATGATGATGATAATGATGGCAGTGATAGCAATGACAAAGTTGATGACAATGATGATGATGATGATGGCAACGATGACGACGATGATGATGACAATGGTGATGATTGTGTTAAGGATCCTAATAATGATGATAGAGACCCGGTTGGTCTCGGTCGCAATGACTGATTGTTCTTAACTCTTTTGTTACTAAAATAACTTGAAATAGTTTGATGAGAGTTAAATGTTGCCATGAACGAAGATGTACGTTAGTTTGTTTTTGTTTTTTTTTTGCTTTGTTCATTTTTATTCTATTTTCTTTCGCTTTTTTTTTTTTGTTTTAGCTTCCTGCTGCCAAAATCATCTATAAATACAGACTTCACAGTCTGTAATTCCTTTCTTTCAAAGGAAAACTTTTGTCTGCTCAACCATCACCACCACCACCATCACCATCATCACCACCAACGCCTCCTCCATGCTCTCCTCTTCCTTTCTTTTTCTTTCTTACTTTTGTTAACCCTTTTCCTTTTTTTTTCCCCCTTCCTTCTCTCTTTATTCTCTCCCTGCTTTCTTTTTCGCCTTTTTCTCTTTTCATTCCTCCAACTTCTAATTCTTTCTTTCCTCCTTTATTTCTTTCAAGCTATCATTCTTTACTTTCTTTCTTTCTTTCTTTCTTTTCTATTTCTTCCAGTCTTTCTTTCAATCTTTCTTTAGTTTCTTTTCTTTCTTTCATTCTTTGTTTTTTCTTTCTTTCTTTCTTTAGTTTCTTTCTTTCTTTTGTTTCTTTCTCTCCTCTATTCTTTCTTTGAAGTTTTCTTCAGTTTCTTTTTCTTTCTTTCTTTCTTTCTTTCTTTATTCAGTTTCTTTCTTTTCTCCTTTCTTTCTTTCAATCTTTCTTCCCTCCAGTCTTTCTTTCAGCCTCACTTTACTTTTTTCTTTCCTTCTTTCTTTCTTTCATTTCTTTTTTCTTTTCTCCCTTCAGCCTTTCAAGCTTTCTTTCTTTTGTTCTTTTCTATCTATCTTTCTTTCGTTTCTCTTTCTTTTCTCCTTTCTTTCAATCTTTCTTCCCTCCATTCTTTCTTTCAGCCTCTCTTTACTTTCTTCTTTCCCTCTTTCTTTCTTTCATTTCTTTTCTCCTTTCTTCCTTTCAAGCTTTCTTTTTTTTGTTCTTTTCTATCTTTCTTTCTTTCTTTCAATCTTTCTTCCCTCCATTCTTTCTTTCAGTCTCTCTTTACCTTCTTCTTTCCTTCTTTTTTTCTTTCTTTCATTTCTTTTTCTTTTCTCCTTTCTTCCTTTCAAGCTTTCTTTAGCTCTTTTCTATCTTCCTTTCTTTCTTTCCTTCAATCTTTCTTTTGTTTTCTTCTTTCTTTTCTTCCTTTCAAGCTTTCTTTCTTTTGTTCTTTTCTATCCTTCTTTCTTTCTTTATTTCTATCTTTCAATCTTTCTTTCTTTATTTATTTCTATCTTTCAATCTTTCTTTCTTTATTTATTTCTATCTTTCAATCTTTCTTTCTTTATTTATTTCTATCTTTCAATCTTTCTTTCTTTCTTTTTATCTTTCAATCTTTCTTTCTTTCTTTTCTCCTTGTCTTTATTATTTCCTTCTCAACTCCAGCTCATTATCCTCGTCAATCACTCTTCCACTTCACTTCTCCTATTCTCTCAGCCACCCAATCACTGCTTCCTCTCACACACCAACACACACACTATCGCCCAATATTCCCAGACCTAACAAACCCACCACAAACATCCTGTTTCCTTATTCAGATAATATTTGCCATCTTCACAAGTCAATCGTTACAGTCAGTTTAGAATTCATATGTAAATTTGCGTTTAACCATTTTCCAGAAGCTTCATTTCATTCTCATTCATATACCTACTTTTGTTCTGGTTTCTGATATCACTTTCCTTCTTTTCTTCTTTCCTTCCTTCCTATTCTTTTCTTTCTTCCGATCACACATATATACATACATATACAGATACATACATATACGTACACAGACTTGCATTTATTTGTGAAACTCATTCAAAGGTATACATGTAGGCACATGCACATGATTATACACACACACACACACACACACACACACACACATATCATCATCATCATCATCATTTAACGTCTGTTTTCCGTGCTGGCATGGGTTGGACAGTTTTGCTGAAAACTGGCAAGCCAGGGAGCTGCACCAGGTTCCAATCTGAATTTGGCATGGTTTCTATGGCTGGATGCCCTTCCTAATGCCAACAACCCCAAGCATGTAGTGAGTGCCAATTGTATGGGTGCCAGTTATGTAACACTGGTATCAGCCACAACTACGATCTCACTTGGCTTGACCGGTTTCCTCAAGCACAGAAAATTTCCCAACATTTGAAGGGTGCTTTTTATGTGCCACTGGCACAGGTGCCAGTTACATGATTTTGATTTTACTTGACTTGATGGTCTTCTCAAGCACAGCATATCACCAAAAGTCTTGGACACTTGTCATTGCCTGCATGAAGCCCAGCGTTTGAAGATCATGCTTCACCACCTCATTCCATGTCTTCCTGGGTATACCTCTTCCACAGGTTTCCTGAGGAAGAAGTAGATTTATATAAATGTATATATGTATAGGTGCAGGAGTGGTTGTGTGGTAAGTAGCTTGCTTACCAACCACGTGGTTCCAGGTTCAGTCCCACTGCGTGGCACCTTGGGCAAGTGTCCTCTACTATAGCCTCGGGCCAACCAAAGCCTTGTGAGTGGATTTGGTAGATGGAAACTGAAACAGAATCCCATCATATATATGTATATACATGTGTGTGTGTGTTTCTGTGTCTGTGTTTGTCTCCCCCAACATCGCTTGACAACCGATGCTGGTGTGTTTACGTCCCCGTAACTTAGCAGTTCAGGAAAAGAGACCGATAGAATAAGTACTAGGCTTACGAAAAATAAGTCCTAGGGTCGATCTGCTCGACTAAAGGTGGTGCTCCAGCATGGCCACAGTCAGAGGACTGAAACAAGTAAAAGAGTAAAAGAGTAAAAGAGTATATGTATCTATATATTTTGTCGTCTAAATTACACAAAAATGAAAATAACACTGACATCTCATTTTAACAGATATATTTACCAAAATTACATAAAAATATCTTGAAATACTAAAGAGTAAATTTTTTCAATAAAATCGCCATTGGCTTCAACCACTGCCTCTAGTTGACTTCGGGGTCTTCTGCAACTTTTTGGGACGGTCTCCTCCTTCAAGTTGGCCGCCGTCAAAGGACTGAAACAAGTAAAAGAATAAAAGAATATATATATATATATATATATATATATATATATATATATACACATATATATAATATGTATGTATGTGTGTGTGTGTGAGTGTGTGTGTGTGTGTGCATGTGTGTGTACATAAATATATATATACACACACACACACACATTTGAATATATATGTACATACAGTTATATACATACACACTTTTGGCACATAACTCAAATAAATACATGCATACAAATTACACACACACATACACACATACACACACACACACACATATACACACAAAGCATAGATCTGAACACACACACACTTAGAGTCAAGTCAAGATAAATATTTATTATCCCAATATAAACATGCAAATGAAACTTGTGCTTCAATGTCACAGAAAATACTTTCGAATAGTTAAACTCTCTTGCAAAGATATCCTTGATATAATTGAACAGATAAGGATATAGTCACTGAGGTCTAGTGATAAAAGGATATCAGTGATATATATCTGATGTTGTTGTTGTTGTTGCTGTCGTCGGTGTTGATACAGCACTTTAGTCATACAGATTGATACTTTATCTAAATCCTTTGAATCGCTACATTACTTAAAATCACATAGTCTTATATCTTACTCAAATCACAATGCGATAAGGTTACACTTTGGCGGGGGGTAGGGGGGGTAAAAAAGAAGAAAAGAAAAAAAACAGTAAACAAATGTAGGAGATAACTAAGGTAGAATTTTGATTCATGGATATTGCTTGTACAGATGATATTACAACTATTGAATCACATAATGGTGTCGTCATCATCATATTATTCATCATCATCATCATCATTGTCATCATCATCATCATCATCATCATCATTGTCATCATCATCACCACCACCATCATCATCATCACCATCATCATCATCATCATCATTGTCATCATCATCATCACCATCACCACCACCATCACTATCATCATCATCATCATCATCATCTTCTATGGTGTATAAGTGACCAAGGTCACAAAATTCTTCCTGAACAGGATGCTGGTCTGTTGCATGGTTACTCCATTGATGCTGAGTGAACTGGAGTAACATGAAATAAAGTATCTTACTCAAGAACACAACACACAGCTGGTCCGGGAATTGAACTCACTACCTCATGAATGTGAGTCTGACACTCTAACCACTAAGTCTATAAGTGTAATAAACTTGTATGATATCCTTGGTTATCCAAACATAATATCCTTGAATCCCTGTAAAACAGTGGTCCAAGGATATCGTTGGTATCATTGCTGATCTCACTGTTTATTATGGTGGGTTATCAAATAAATTCATTTATTTTTTTTCCGTAAATTATAATCCTTTTCAGTGTTATGTGAATTGACACAAAAATCATTTTTTTATTTTAGTGTTTCACAGGGGAGTTTTTGATTTGTTTTTTTTTTTGTCTTTTTTGGGTTTTTGTAGCTCTCTTTCTCCGCTAAAACTTTTGTTCATAATTTTCAAAATATGAATAAATTTTACCTCTTTTCAGTCGCATGACAATGGAGGTGCCAAGTAGAAAACAAAAAAAAAAAAGAAAGAAAAGAATGCATTTATCTAACAACTCAAAAACATAGCACGTTTTCAACCCTGTTAGTCTTAGCCAACAGGATGTAATTTACATTTATGAGATCTGAACTCCATAGACAATATTCTCTAAAAGGCACATTCTATAAATAAAAACCGATTTATCTAAAACACCTCAAAAGAAACACACAAGGACATAGGTTCTTACTTAAAACTGACAAGTCTTCTCTAATTCTAATATTGCACTTTGATGTGTCAGTCTTACATTTTTTTATGCTATACATCGTTTTTCCTTTCACTGTGAGCTGTACATCATTTTCACTTTCACTTTGAACGAAATATGAACATCATCTCTAATTTCATCTTCAGCTTCAAAACTTCCATACTCATCAAATGATTCTAAATCATCTTCAGAAATACAGTTGATCAAATTCCCATTCATCCTCATCAGAATATTTTAATTCCTGCAGTACTTCTACAGTTGTGAATATCCTATGTTTTTTGCTTTTCCTCTCCAGGTTTGTCTTGGAGGTGTATGGGCTAGTGGTTAGGGTGTTTGACTCATGATCATAAGATTGTGGTTTCGATTCCTGGACTGGGTCACACATTGTGTTCTTGAGCAAAACACTTCATTTCATGTTGCTCCAATCGACTCAGCTGGCAAAAATAAGTAATTCTGCAACAGACCAGCATCCCATCTAAGTTGGGAATACATACGCCATGGAAACCGAGAAACCAGCCCTTATGAGCTAATATGACTCAAGGAGGCAACCTTGCCTTTTAGTGGACATATGTAGCTTAGTGGTTAGGGTGTCGGACTCATGATGGTAAGATTGTGGTTTCGATTCCAGGACACATGGTGACACATTGTGTTCTTGAGCAAAACACTTCATTTTACATTGCTTCAATCCACTCAACTGGCAAAAATGAGTAATTGTGTGAGAGACTGGCACCCCATCCAGGTGGAGAACATATACTCCATGAAATCAGAAAACTTGGCCCTTATGAGTTGGTATGGCTTGAGAAGGTAACTATACCTTTTTACTCCAGATATGTCATCTTTTATCTTTTGCTTGTTTCTATCATTGGATTGTAGCCATGCTGGGGTATCGCTTGAAAGGTTTTAGTCAAAAAGAGCTACTCCAGTACTTTTTTAAACTCTGATGCTTATTCTATTCGTCTATTTTGCCAAACTGCTAAGTTATAATCACTAACTCATGTTTGTGAGCCCGATGCT
>NC_142945.1:13368509-13373509 GCF_046866305.1 Octopus bimaculoides | reverse complement strand
ATTTGTATTTATATTTATATATATCATAAAGCTTGTTACTTATTCTATTGGTCTCTTTTGCTGAACTGCTAAGTTACTGGAAAACTTGTTGCATGAAGCTATGCTCTTTCACTACCCAAATCTCTTGACCAATCCACCTGAATTTGCTACACATGTCAAAGAAAGAGGCAGATTGAATCACACACTTTTTCTCTTGGCATCACTTCCTCCCTCTTTTCCAGTGCCTAACATCTTTCTTCAGGCTTCTTCCAGCTTCCATCTACCAAATCCACTCACAAGGCTCTAGTCAGCCTGAAGCTATAATAGAAGACATTTGCCCCCAAGGTACCATGCCATGAGACTGAGCCTAAAACCACGTAACCAAGAAGTGAACTTCTTAACTGCACAACCATGCCCACAACCAATCCAGTGAGGATATTTGTTTTTCCCTTCCCAAATCGTCAGAATAATTAAAATAATATTAGTCATGGACTAATATTGATTTTTGCCTCCCTGCATAATTATTGCAAATTTTTAAGACTTTTATTTATATTGTTAATTACTATTTTGTCACTCCTTAACTATTCTGCAAAAGATTTCTCTCCACATCAGCATAGAATAATCTTTGACTTAGTGAGTGAGTCACTTTTCTGATTCAATCTCATCTATTTTGATAGTCACACATTTCAAGATATAATTTACTATATATATATATATATATATATATGTGTGTGTGTGTGTGTGTGTGTGTGTGTGTGTGTGTGTGTGTGAGAAAAAATATATATATATATCCAGCCGATGTAAATGTAAATTACTTTAATGAATAAATGATATTTGCTTATAGATAATATATATTTACATATGTTGTAATGATATAAAACTGATTGTTGCTTTATGAAATAAACGTTATGTGTTTGAATGACAGCATGTTGAGTTTAGTGAAATAAATGAGAAATTTATAGAAATGCTGTAGAGCAGTGTATCTGCAGTATGCTATGAATATATAATGAAAAGTGTGTGGCATAGTGATTAGGGTATTACAGTCACAGTCACAAGATCATGGCTTTGATTTCCAGACCAGGCAGTGCATTTTATTCTTGAGCAAGACACTTTATTTCACATTGTTTCAGTTCACTCAGCTGTAAAATTAGTAGGATAGGAGCATTCCGTCGGTTACGACGACGAGGGTCCCAGCTGATATGATCAGTGGAATTTGAACTCAGAACATGAACACGGATAAAATGTCACTAAGCATTTTGTCTAGCATACTAACAGATCTCTCAGTTCAACACTTTAATAATAATAATAATAATAATAATAATAATAATAATAATAATAATACTTGTTTCTAATTACTGAAATTGGTGGGAGGATAATTGCAAGCAACTTTATGACAGTGACGCTTGCTTGTAATTATTATGAGATGTCAAGACAAGAGGATACACGCACACACACGCACACTCACATCCGTATATATACATACACACATAGATGTAACAGTGGGATTCCCCTCAAACTATACACTAATGTCTAAAAGGAAATGAAGCATTAAATTATGTAGTCCTAGATATCACAAATTGGAATGAATAAAAGATAGGATCGTCATTATTTACATTATTTACAATTGATGGATATTTGTCCTCATCTTGTTTGTTGTTATCACAACGGCTGATATACCCTTCAACCTTCATCAGGTGTCTTGGGGAAATTTTGAACCAGAGTTCTCATTCCTAAGGTATTTTTCGATGTTGTTGTTGTTATTCAGGTCACTGCCTGGAACTGAACTCAGAACCTTGGGGTTAGTAGCCCATGCCCTTAATCACTATCCATATGCCCGTGGGCATATAATAATAATAATAATAATAATAATAATAATAATAATAATAATAATGATGATAATAATAATGATAATGGCATAAAAAAATACCTTAAGAATGAGAACCCAGGTTCGAAATTTCCCCAAGACACCTGATGAAGGCTGGAGGGTATATCAGCCGAAACGTTGTGTTAACAAACAAGATGAGGACAAATATCCATCAAATGTAAATAATGTACATAATTCCTCATCTCTTAAATATTGAGCTGTGCCATATTAAAATGTTTCAAGTTAATCCCGAAACACAAACATCTGGGCAGTCATAAAGGACTTTGTGGCAACAAGAAGTTACCCATTAACCCCAAACATCTGCAAAACTCTCCTCAGCATATCCCATAACAGCACAATTTTGTCAGTGAACAGGTCGTGGTCTCAAAGCAACGAAAATATTTTGACATTAAATTTAAATGTTGAAGTGAATCTGATGGCTTTTGTGTGCTATTTTAAATGGCTTATAAACACTTTCCACGCTGCAATTGTTTTTGTTCCAGCACACGATCTCAGATCATGTCACTTGCTATGCAAGTACATCTCCGTATATCTTTTTAGTTTTATGCACACTTTTAAAATCCCTCCTTTGCATTGTATCTCTGACTCACCCAACCTTCTTCATTTTGATATAAATTTCGTGTCCTGTTCCCCCACTATCTCACCATCACATCTTGTTTACTTTAATGACGATGTATGTAATTGCCTTCATCATCATCATCATTATTATTATTAGTATTATTTTTATTATTGTCATTATCATTATCATCACCACCTTTATTATTATTATTATTATTATTGTTGTTGTTGTTATTGTTATTATTATGATTGTTGTTATTATTGTTATTATTATGTTTATTGTTATTATTATTATTATTATTATTGTCATTATCATTATCATCACCACCTTTATTATTGTTGTTGTTGTTGTTGTTGTTGTTGTTGTTGTTGTTATTATTATTGTTATTATTATTATTATTATCATTATTATCTTCTGTTTCATTACAGTCAGGAAGAGGCCATTAAAATAGAAGATGAGCTGCTAACAGAATATGCTTTCAATGTTCCACAACTATTAGAGTTGGCAGGATATAGCTGTGCTGTGGCCATTACACAGGTGAAGGATTTCTCATATTGATTCAGAAAGATTCTCAAATATGTTTATATTCTTGCAAATTTATTTCTGTTGTTGTTGTTTTTGTATTACTACACTACAAGATGTGCATGTCCGTGTGTGTGTGTGTGTGTATGTTTGCTGGTGTTAATTTTGTAGGACTTGCATGTGTGTGTTTTATGATACTGTGTTCGCTTTATGGTACTGTGTGCATGTGTGTGTGTGTGTGTGTGTGTGTGTGTATGTGTGTGTGTATGTGTGCATGTGCATGCTTGTGTGTGTGCATGTGTGTATGTGTGCATGTGCATGCTTGTGTGTGTGCATGTGTGTGTGTGTGTGTGTGTGTGTGTGTAAGCATATTTATGGTACTGTTGTTTTTGAGGTACTGTGCATGTGTGTATGTGTGTGTATTTTTCTCTGCTATTATTACTATACTTGCACACACACACACACACACACACACACACAATAACAAATTCATAAAATCACAAAAATATATGAGTTAATACATACACAAATATGAAACAACATACTTATAAATACAGGTGCTCTCTCACCCCTTTCTCTTGTTTTCCTTTGCCCTTTCCCTCCTTCCCCTGCTTTCTTCTTTCCCACCACCCTCTCTTTCTGGCAGACATATCCATGCCAACATTTCTATCACTAATGGACAGCACTTACAAAATTAGTAAACAGCACACCACCCATAATTTTGGGGAACTTTTTCTTCATGCTCAGAATTGCCAAAGCATGGAATAAACCACCCATATCAGTTGTTAGCTGTCAGGACTCCTACATCCTTCACAAAATTCCATGCTTTCCAAAATTCACCAACACTACTCCTGTTGTGTCTATATACACCCTCGTTCTTCTTTATGACTATTTTCACACTTCTTCGTTTTCTTGTGTTTTATTACAAGTACCGTGGAGGCGCAATGGCCCAGTGGCTAGGGCAGTGGACTCGCGGTCATAGGATCGCGGTTTCGATTCCCAGACCGGGCGTTGTGAGTGTTTATTGAGTGAAAACACCTAAAGCTCCACGAGGCTCCAGCAGGGGATGGTGGCGAATCCTGCTGTACCCTTTCACCACAACTTTCTCTCACTCTTACTTCCTGTTTTTGTTGCACCTGTAATTCAAAGGGTCAGTCTTGTCACACTGTGTCATGCTGAATATCCCCGAGAACTACGTTAAGGGTACACGTGTCTGTGGAGTGCTCAGCCACTTGCACGTTAATTTCACGAGCAGGCTGTTCTGTTGATCGGATCAACTGGAACCCACGATGTCGTAAGCGACGGAGTGCCAACACAGTGCCAACACATTACAAGTACCACGTATGTACTTTGAGCTATATTTGCTGTCTTTATTTACTTCTTTTTGTTGCCTCTTTTCACCCTTTTTTTTTAACTCTCTCTTGACAAGTTGTTGTATGACTGAGCCAGGGGCTTATATTCTGGGTGTGCTAGGTATGCACTGCACACCAATCGAAACTGGCAAATTCATTATAAATATTGACCTCGTTCATTAATTTAATCACAAATCTTAACAGAAACTTTGAAATTTTGTGGCACTGGCTGTGGCAACACACCCAATACAACAACCACCATATGCCACTGGAATGAGCTCTATATACAATAAGCTTGTTACTAAAAGTGGAGAACTGACAGAATCATTAGCAGATCAGACAAAATGCTTAGCAACTTCAATTCTTGCTCACCAAGATCAACTTTGCCTTTCATCCTTTCAGGATCAATAAAATAAGTACCAGTTGTGTGCTTGGGTCAATGCAACCGACTATCCCCTTCCACCAAAATTTGTGGTTTTGTGCCTATAGTAGAAAGGAACATTATCATTATTATTATTATTATTATTATTATTATTGAGTGACCTTGCAGATGTCGCCTAGTAGCCCTCCTGCTCAAAAGGTCCTTGAATAAGGGTTGTTTAAGGATGTTGAATGAAACACCCATATTTCCAAAGGTGAATTAGTCAAACCCCAAAGAATTCCTCTCAACACATAGCTATGATGTTTCCCCACTACTTCTGCT
>NC_142945.1:13336009-13363509 GCF_046866305.1 Octopus bimaculoides | reverse complement strand
TCAAGAATGCACTAAAAGAGAGAAACCCATTTTCTCAGTCTCTCCTAAACATTAAAATTTTTTTCCCTATAACGAGTGGTGATGTTCAGATGTCAGTTTTATGACTCCCTATGGCATGCCATCTTATTAGCAGGCTTTACTAAATGATTTTTGCTGATTCATACTATAATTTATTCCTTTTGTATTTAATATTTTTTATATATCATATTCATTCATGTACAATATGTACTTGTGTGTATGGCCAATGAAATTGCAGAAAAGATCTATTACTTACGTATAATATACTCTAAATTTTTATTTAATATTATGATATACGAAGAAAAGTATGTTTTATTGTTATTGCTATATAAAATACACTTCTGCTTAAATTCCTGCATATTAAACAAAGCAAAAAGTAAATTTATAACTAAACTTTGACCCACTGAACTGTACTGATGTATGCTATAAAAGTGCATCTGCCAGCTGTCAAATCAATATTATGAAAATCACTTGATCATATTATCTCGTGATAAAGTCTGTATTAAAAAGGGTCAGGTTGTCACTCATGAAAAATTTTGGGGCATTTAAATGATAATGATGAAATCCCTAATGTGGGCATAACAGTTTAATGAATTGCCAGTAAGGTTAAATAAACCCTTCGTTAATCCATTTTTTATGAAGCTTGCTGCTTATGTTTTCCAAATCAAATTTAAAAACATCAAGAATTTACAAGGATTTAGTAAAGTAAATTTGTCATTACTAAGCTGCTTTTTGGAAGGTAACTTACTAAACTATTCTCGAAAATATAATTATGACAGACAGTTTTAATTTAAGAATGAACACTTTAAAACAGAGTTTTGTATCATGGAACTAGAATCAGTCTCCTGTAGGTTAGTAATAAAAGGGTTAGCTATGTTTGTCAAAAACCTAGGTTGATATCACTGTTTGAATCATCATCATCATCATCATCATTGCCATCATCATCAGTATCGTCATCGTCATCATCATCATTGTCACTGTCACCGTTGTCATTTTATCATCCACTTTTCCTTGCTTGCATGAGTCGGCCTTCTTGTCACAAACTTGAATGTACCCTTGTTTCTAAGCAAGGTAACATCTCACCATGACCAGACATGTTTTCCACCATGATCCGGACATGCATGATTGGAAATGAATGACAATGTCTGTATGAGAGTAGCAGTCATTTACAACCATTACACGATAACAAGATTAGGAATACTAATGTTGGATTCTCCTATCAATTTCAACATATAAGGGTCTGTCAGCGTTTATTTTTTTGGCTTTTTTGCTTTAGTTTTAGTTTTATGTCTCTCATGAGACCTTAATCCAGCTGTTGTCTAATCCACTATGTCTAATCCACAGATTAGACATAAGAAAGGTTGTTATAGAAAGTGACTGGCACGTTTGTTCAAGACTTTGTTTAAGCTCTCAGTTCTTTAAGACAATCCAGATGGCCCAGTTCATAGCTCGTTGTGGTTTATGGCAAGTTAATCTCCATTCATTGTGATTCAAGGCAGTTTTGTTTTTCTTTTAGTTTCTCTCTGCCAAAACAGCTCACAAGTCTTTGGTCAGTTCAGGGCTATATTAGAACAACACATGACTACAGTACCACAGAATGGGATTGAATCCATGACCACATGGTTGGGAAGCAAGCTTCTTAATCACATACCTGTATCTGAATAAGAGCCATTAATTCTTATAGACAATAAACTGGTAGCTTTCCTACCAATTTGGCCAGCTTTCAATTTCAAAATAGAATTAGAAAGTGAAACACAGTTAAATAATTCACCGTTTCCTTTCTATTACAAAAGAAAGAATCATCTTGCCATTAGTAAACTTTACTTTATTTTTTTCAAAAGTTAAGCAAATTTAAGTTTAAAGAAATGAAATACATTATATCATATGATCTTTATACAATTATTTAATTTGATTTACTTTTCTTTTGTGTTTTGACTTGAAAGTTCTTAATCTTTATACACGGCTGCTATTTTGATCTAACTTAATCTCATCTAAGCATTTTTAACCATTTATGTCCTTTTGCACTGTATACTCTTTCATTATAGGTTTATATTTAGATGGCCCACACTGTTGCCAACATTGTGGTAGAGAGAGAGAGAGAGAGAGAGAGTGAGTGTTTTAGCACAAATTTTACATTCAGTTTTCGTTATTATTACAAGAGTTAAGGCAGCAAGCTAGCAGAAAATGCTTAGCGGTATTTTGCCCAGCACAATATTTCTCAGTTCAAATTCCACCAAGGTCAACTTTGCCTTTCATCCTTTCAGGGTTGATGTTGGTTGGTCAAAGAAGTGACTTCCTTCTTGCTACTCTTCCAAAGTAACCTAGTTTGTGGAGATACCTGACAGCTGTTCTGGGACTGACATCAACTTGTTCTGCTATGTCAGAGGCTTTGCAACAATAATTATCCTCCACATTTAACAAAGAGAAGGGTCCTGTTAGAGGGCCTTAGTTGATCTGGGTGAGGTGATGTGGACTCCTTCCCCTCTCTGGTGAATTGCACAATCACTCTATTAATTATAGAAAGCAAGATCCCAAGGTTTTCTGCAATTCTATGCTGACTATATCCACCTTCAGAATTACTCACAATACAGCCTCTTTGAAATTCAGACAGTTCCAAGGCTTCTTTTGTACATGGCATGATTAAAGAGTCACATATAGAATCTGAAACCTAAAAATGTCAATCAATAAGGAATATAAACCTTTACAAGTCAGAATAAACACAAAACGATGCTTTATGGGGTGTCTATTTACTTCTGTCGTGTCTGTGTTTATCGTCAGTGATCCAAAAAGAGAAGCACACTTTAAGTTATGGAGCAGTAGAGTAAATAGTTAAAGATAGTTTTTCTCCCTCCACTTTGAAGAGAGGTTATAGGTCATTGACCATTAAGGCCTGATGCGCCACTATAAAGTTAAGCGCTTTATAGATGTGAAACACTGGGTAACCCCACAGACCAACCATAACTATCTTTATCTAATGACATATATGTGTGTGTGTGTGTGTGTGCATGCATGCACGTGCATATGTGTTTATATATATATATGTGTGTGTATGTATGCATGAGTGTGCATTTGTGTGTGGATGTGTGTGTGTGTGTGTGTTTGTTTGTGAGTTAGTCTGTATTTTCTCCTTGTCTTCATATATGTTCACTGTTTGTGTTAAAGAAATGCACCACTGTTCATACAGGCTGTGTTGTTTGTTTCCAGTTCTCTGCCTGACAGTGTCCAGGCTGTCAGTTCATTGTTCAATAGACTGGAGTATAATTAAACTCGCTTGGCAACAAGTGATGCTGGAGTTAGAAGGGGAATTCAACCATGGAAAATTCTGCTCCACCATTGTCTCCGTTAACCCATGCAAGCATAAAAATGGTAGATGTTAAAATGATGATGATGATGATGATAATGATATACACACACACACACACACAAATATATGTATGTATATATATATATATATGCACATTATAGTAAGAATGGATACATAAGGGTGGAAGACCACAGGAACAATACCGTGTATCCAATGCAAGATTTAATGTGTGGGTGTGTGTGTGTGTATGTGTGTGTATGTGTGTATGCATGTATATGTGTGTATACACACACACACACACACACACACACACATATATATAAATTTACTATGTATGTATACAAGGGGGAACCCAAAAGTAACCAGAAACGTTCTCTGTGTCACAAACCCATTGTAGCTCAGACTTCTGTCACTAGAAGCCACTTGATGCAACCTTCAGGCATCAGTCTGCCAACTGGTATTGTTGAGTAAAGTCATACTGCCATATGATGCATTTTCGTTTTGCAGTGCTTCTCCCTTGTTCATCAATTTTTGCAATGGCTGAAATAAAGGAACAGCGTGCTTCCAAGAAATTCTGTTTTCTGCTGGAGAACACAGCCGAAACATTTGTCATGCTTCAAACAGCTTACAAGGACACTGCCATGAACAAAACACAAGTTTACAAGTGGTTTCCATGCTTTAGGAATGGTCTCTTGTCTCTAGAAGACCAACCTCATTCAGGATAACTGTCAACCTCCTGAATGAATGAAAATCATGAAAATTCATGAACTGATCTTGGAGGACCATCATAATGAAATTATTGTATACAGTGCTCAGCTGCACTACAACTTGTCAAAAGTGCATATAAAGCATATGCAGTATTGTACAAATGTCTGGAAAGTGAACAGTGTATGAGTCAGATACATGCTTGCATGTGTATGGAGGGGAGAAAATCAGGTGTAGTGTTGGCGAATCTCAGGAAGCATGGAAGTTTTGAAGGATGCAGTGCTCCCGACAACTAACAACTGATGCTGGCAGTTTGTTCCATACTTCAGCAACTCTTTGAATTTGTTGATATGACTGGTGTATCCTGGAGCTCCTGCCAACGAATTTTGAGCGAGGAATTGCGAATGAAAAGAGTTGCAGCAAAATTTGTGCCTCGCTTGCTCATGGAAGATCAAAAGCAGTGTCCTGAATGAATGCGTGTCGTGAACTGAAAGAACAGCTGGAAGTTGATCCAGATCCTTTTTTTTTCGAAGGTCATCACTGGTGACAAACTGGTGCTATGGAATTTGCAGATGTGGAAGAGGTGAAGAAAAAAACGACGGAGGTGTTAAAAGGTATTACTTCTCAAGAGTTCCAGCACTGTTTCGGACAATGGAAAATGCATCTGGACCAATGCATTGCTTCAAATGGAGAATACGTTGAAGGCAATTAAAGTGTAAACATGTAAAACTAAGTGAACAAAATAACATTGCAAAATTCCAGTTTCTTTTGGGTATCCCCTCATATATATATATATATATATATATATATATATATATATATATATATATATATATATATATATATATATATATATATATATATATATATATATATATATATATATATATATGTGTATACATATATGTATGTCATATAAAAGTATCTGTGCAGTGCCACATAAAAGCACCCAGCACACTCTAAAGTGGTTGGTGTTAGGAAGGGAATGCAGCCATAGAAATCGTGTCAAATCACACTGGAGTCTGGTGCAGCCCAGCAACTTGCCAGCTCTGGTCACACCGTACAACCCATGCCAGCATGGACAATGTACATTAAATGACAATGATGATGAACTTCTGTATATAAATTTACCATGCACACGAGGGGAGGGCCATATGTTTACATTGGGCAGATGGCTGATTCATTTAAGAATTGTTATCACAACGATGTCACCAGCTTCAACAGAATCAATAAGAGACATTAAACATCTTTGGCTGATTTTTTTGTGTAGCGACTGAAGGAAGATAAAATTAAGTACAACATAACTTGGTCCATTGTAAGGCATGTAAAACCATGTAATATTTCCAGGAGATGCTGACTCTGCCCTGAGAAACCCCTGTCTATTCTGTGGACCAATGAGAAGATCATTAATAGAATTTCTCAAAGACTCTTGGGTTTAATTGTGGCCAATGTAGATTCTTGCCAGTTACCAGGAAATCTGAAATTATTTATTTTGCGCTTCTAAAATATTATCAGGAAATGAATTTAAACTGATTCTATTGAACAACAAATGGTAGCACTATTTTGGATTTCTTTAAAGTTCAGCTTTTGGCTTCACCTGACTTACAGACATTTGAACTTTAAACAAACTAAGAAAATAACTTCGCTTGTCAGTGTTTATCTAAGCAGAAAAATTGAAATGAATCTTAATGATGGCAAAGTATTTGTTGGTACCATAAACATACTCATTTGTTTGTTTTTATCTCTGGTTTTCCATCTTTTCGTGGGTTAGGGAAATATGTTTATTAAAGTATTGTCTTACAGCCAGATGTTTTTTTCTGGCACTGATCCTTACCTATTTTTCAAGTGTGGCACCTCTTATTTCACACATCTTCGATGTTTCAACGTCAGTGGATGATTGGTTAACAAAAGAAATGACATCACTGTTTGTAACTCATGATTTTGAAGAAATTTAAATGGAAATAAACACACAGGCATACACATACATACATACATACATACATACATACATACCCATATACATTATATATAAAAAAAAATAAATGTGTCCTTTTAAAGCCTAGCCAGACTCATGGGCCCAGTTTCCCGGTTTCAATGGCGTATGTGTTCCCCAGCTGGACGGGACGCCAGTCCATCACAGCGTTACTCATTTTTGCCAACTGAG
The DNA here is from genome assembly GCF_046866305.1 of Octopus bimaculoides. NCBI lineage: Eukaryota > Metazoa > Mollusca > Cephalopoda > Octopoda > Octopodidae > Octopus > Octopus bimaculoides. Next base: position 13,357,318 of record NC_142945.1, on the reverse strand, counting down.
TGGACTGGGGCAATGTGAAATGAAGTATTTTTGCTCAAGAACACAACGCATCGCCCGGTCCAGGAATCGAAACCACAATCTTACAATCATTTAGCTTATGCACTCCGAAATAACACAACAAAAAGAAAAAAAAATGTTTATAAAGAAATATTCACTCTAAATGCAACACGAATACTTCAATAGCTTAATTTACCATTACTATCATTACATTCAAGAATGAGTAAATTACCTTTTTAAATTAACTGTATCATATAATTGCCATTAGTGTATTGATAAATAAAATAACACATACAGGAGGTGTAAATTATATATACAATAATACTTTGAATGTGGCTCCCGAGAAACAGTAAAAGTAATTACCCGTTCAACGACAGGTATTACTGCTAGTATACATACATACATACATACATACTTACATACATACATATCTAGACATGCTCATATATATTTAAATGATAAACTTCTGGAAAGTTTTACAGATTTTTACAGTTCCAGTGACGATTTGTGTCTGTAGTCTTTGAATTAGCTTTCTCCTTTCTGGTTTTGAGAAGCCTAATTTCTCAAGATTGGTATTTAGGCAGTGTGTTACATATCTCAGAGTCCCAATAATTACAGGTAATAACCTGAACTTGTAATATGGATAGAGTAACTGCAGATTTTTCAATAGCTATTCTCTTTTTCACTGATCTTCAGCTTTATGTTAATATCTTCTGGGCAGCAAATTTCCACAACTGTGCACAGTTTCTCTTCTCTATCCCAAATCATTATATCAGGTCTGTTGTTCTTACATTTTATTGAGGTCTTCACTGGTACATTCCACCAGTATTCCTTTTTATTATGAGTGGCTGTGGCTTCTACCATATTGCGGATTCTTCCTCGGGATCATCTTGCCGACGGATTACATTATATGTATGTATGTATGTATGCATGTATGCATGCATACACTCACACAAACATTGGATAATATAGTCTTGTATGTCCTAGACTGTAAAAAAAAAAAAGAACCAAGATGGTCAAAACTGAAATGATTTTGATCTCAGATTTGTTCAGTCATGGTTGAGCTGGAATTAAACAACAACAGCATAACGACAAACAATTTATTTTCAGTTGCTGTGATGATTTGCCAATATATTCCTTTGAATCCCAAATACCAAATGATTCTGTAGTGACTCTTTTCATCGTAAAATAAAGACCAAAAGTAATACATGGAAATATTTGAATTTGAAACTTAAATCTATGTTTATTCTGACTAAACGAACATGGAAAAATAAAGATTTGTGTGTGTTGTGTGTGTTGTGTGTGTTGTGTGTGTATGTGTGTGTGTGTGTGTGTGAGCATGTGAGTATACAGAAACTTTTGATTGCATGACTGTTACACCGATTTCTCTTTATATGGTTTTATTTCATTAAATTTCTCATTACTAAATATTAAATAAAATGTTTGTTGACTTTCAAAGCTTCTTTAAACTTTGTCTGTAACTTCTGCATTTTTTTGTTGTTTTATTTATTTATTATTTTTTTTTATTCAGCCATTTTATCTTTCTAAATTTCAATACCTTTTACTTTGAAACTTCGTTCCTCCACACTGCAATAGGAAAGATACCATTTATAAAATCAAAAGAGACATTCAAAGAAATATCGTTATTACATATGCAATATTTATGTCAACAAATGCCTGCTCCAAAGACTTCATCAATCAAACAGCAGCAGTCTTTATGGGACTACCAAACCTCTATTGAAACTGGTTATCTGTTGCTTCCAGCAATAAGTGTTTCAGTAGAGCCAGTCAATGGAACAGCCATCTCATGACAGTAACCTTTTAACATTCAGCTTCTTCTACCATTCGTAATTCTTATTGCCTCAGTGTTTTGAATTAATCGTGCATTGGCCAGTTTAAATGCTAAAAGAGTTAATGTTCAAGTGGTTGAACACTCCACAGACATGTGTATCCTTAACCTTTTAGCATTTAAATCAACCATATCAAGCCCAAATATTCTACACATTTTACATTCAAACCAGCCAGATCTAGCCTTTCCCACCTACTCTACAATGTGTTTCTAAAAAGAAACAATCACATCATTGAAATCTTGAAGCTATAAGATAATGCATGATTATTTCAAAACAATGTGAATATGTTAGTATTACATTTGACGGGATTAATGTGGTTCTTAAGGGGACTCAGTACAACACAGAATGTGACAAGGCTGGCTCTTTGAAATACAGGGATTACTCAATTTTGCCAGCTGAGTAGACTTGGAGCAACATGAAAGAATGTGCCACCAGAAATTGAACTCACAACCTTATGATCCTGAGCCACACACCCTAATCACTAAGCCACATGCCTTCACTCAGTCCCTAAATCTTTGGATTTCTTTTAAAATGTGAATTTTCAACTGTTAGCATATAACAAATCCTCATCCAGGCCTGATTCCAATGCTGGATGTTAAAGAACCAATTGAAGGGCAGATTTTCAATCCTGGGGTCATCCTCATTCCAAAAAGTTATAACATGTCTATGTAGAGCAAATGGAGACTAAAATAAAGGGGTCCCACATGGACAGACAGAATTTAATGCTTATTATTACATGATTGCCTTCCTAGTTGGGTCAGGGACCACATCTCACTCATATGTTCCATTTTTGCACAATTTCTACAGTTTGGTACCCTTCCCAAAACCAAACATTTTACAGGGCATACTGGGTGCATTTTATTGTGGTGCAGTACCAGAAGGTTGTCAGGTCTCTGACTAAAAGGCCCTCTCTACCCTATGTTGTTTATGGTCATTTGTCAACCATTTTCAGGGATCACATCTCACTCATATGTTCCATTTTTGGCACAGTTTCTAGTTTGGTACCCTTCCCAAAACCAAACATTTTACAGGGCATACTGGGTGCATTTTATTGTGGTGCAGTACCAGAAGGTTGTCAGGTCTCTGACTAAAAGGCCCTCTCTACCCTATGTTGTTTATGGTCATTTGTCAACCATTTTCAGGGATCACATCTCACTCATATGTTCCATTTTTGGCACAGTTTCTAGTTTGGTACCCTTCCCAAAACCAAACATTTTACAGGGCATACTGGGTGCATTTTATTGTGGTGCAGTACCAGAAGATTGTCAGGTCTCTGACTAAAAGGCCCTCTCTACCCTATGTTGTTTATGGTCATTTGTCAACCATTTTCAGGAGACCTAGGTGCATTTTATCATGACACCAATCACCTGTCTTCTCTACCCTACATCACTTTTGTTCATTCACCACCCACTTGACAGAATATATTTTTATGTTTCAGTCATTAGACTGTGGTCATGCTGGGTCACTAATTGAAGGGTTTTAGTCGAACAAATTGACCCCAGTAAATTTTCTTTTAAGTCTGGTACTTATTCTATTGGTCTTTTTTTTTTTGTTTACCAAACTACTAAGTTACAGGGACGTAATCAAACCAACATCAGTTGTCAAGCAAGATGGGGAGAAACCACTAACTCAAATACACACACACACACACACCTAGATGTATACACACAATAGGTCTCTTTCAGTTTCCTTCAACCAAATCCTTTCACGCGGTTTTGGTTAACCTGGTGCTACATTGGAAGACACTTGCTCAAGATGGAACTGAACTCAGAACCATGTGGTTGAGAAGCAAACTTCTTACGACACAGCTATGTCTCCACCAATACAGAGTATTTTATTGTGGCACCAGCATTAAAGTTGTTATCTTGTCCCTGTAAAGGCAACACAACCCTATTTACACTATGTATTATTGTTTCTCCAAGACAATCTCTCTAGTCATGTGGAACTAATCAGGACTATGTAACACCAAAAACAGTAATCTATAGATTTTTTATTTTTAATCACTGCTGATCTTCTAATGTTTCTCAGTCTTGTGCCAATTTCGCTAAAACATACTATTAGTCAATGACTAATATTGATTTTTTGTCCTCATCACATATTCCTAGTGAGATTTTTTTAATGCTCCCAACATTATGTTAATCCTAACTTAATTGTTCATCATTCAAATGTTGCGTGTGTACACACACACACACACACACACACACACACACACACATATATATATATATGCATGCATACATGCCTGTATGAATGTATGTAAACACATGTATATTATTATATGTGCGTATCTATCTATCTATATATAGGTGTGTGTGTGTATGTATGTATATATATATATATATATATATATATATATATATATATATATATACATGTATATATATACATATATATATGCATATATATATGTATACATGTGTGTGTGTAACCACCATATTTTTAGATCCACTTTCCATGCTGATATAGGTAGACCACTTCAGTTGGACCCAACACATGTTCAGGAGTGATAGCTCATGAAGGCAGGTCATGGGACTTCATCTTGCTCATGTTTCAGATTCTGGCTTGCTTTTTGCTGCTGTAACTGTTTCATCCTTTTTTTTGTTTTTTCTTTTTTCCAGGTGTATCCTTTAGATAAAATGAGCAGAGATAATGGTGCCATACTCGTCTGCTGTGGCCCAGACAGCAATGGAGGACACGGACTTGTCTGTGCACGACACCTTAAACATTTTGTAAGTAAACTGATTAAGAAGCTTAAAAGTACATTGGTCTTTTATTCTTTTACTTGTTTCAATCATTTGACAGTGGTCATGCTGGAGCACTGCCTTGAAGGGTTTTAGTTGAAGAAATTGACTCCAGGGCTTGTTTTTTTTAAAGCCTAGTATTTATTCTATCAGTCTCTTTTGCTGAATGTAACAGGATGTAAACACACCAACACCGGTTGCCAAGCAGTGAGGGAAGGACAAATACAAAGGCACACATACATAGATAGATATTGTCTTCATATATCGTTTCAAATTACTGTTGTTTACTTTCATACATCAACCCTGTATTATTTTGTTTGCTCAAGCCCTGCTTCTCTGCAAATCTTGCAGGTGACGCCAATATACAAAGTTCCTAGTCTTATCGTTAAAGGCATGAAACTAGGTATTAGTATTTTTCAATTGATAACTGATGAAGTATTAGGGTTCTGGTGTCTGTCCTACATGTATGTTTTGTAGTATTTAATGTATTTTTCATTTATGGAATAACTGAATGCCACACATCCCGATTTTTGTTGTATATATATATATATATATATATATATATATATATATATACATACACAACAAGCTTCTTTCAGGTTCTGTCTACCAAATCCATTCACAAGGCTTTGGTTAGCTCAGAGTTATAGTGAAAGACACTTACCCGAAGTGACATGCAGTGAGACTGAACATGTAACCACATGGGTGGGAAGCAAACCATCCTTGCACTTTTCAAAAGGAACAGTTATTTCAAAGTTTTACCTAAAGCAGCTTTTCCAAAGTACTTATGCCCTTATACAGTAAACCAACACCTTTCAGCTATATATATGTTCTAATTTCATTTTTTCCCCCAGACACTAATTAAATCTACAATATAGGTTGCATCTACCACAAAGCTCATTTTCACCAACAGTAAGAACCACTTTAATAACTATTAATGTTTTCGACCAATCCACTCCACCAGAAAATACTTTAAAACACCTCATAAATTCAGAACATAAACACCATTAACATTACACCATTTAATATATTTATTTACTTAACCTTCAACCAATAAATTTGCTTTAACTATCATATTAAATTACAATATAATTTTATTTTTCTCTAATTCCTTTCACTATAATTATGGTCTCTGCCCTTTCTAACATGATCTCAAACTATTTCTAATACATTAACAATTTAACACTGTAAATTCACATTCCCAAAAACTGTATACAACATTATACGAATTCAATATTCTAAAACAATGATAATTTAAATGTTATTTTTTTGTTTGAAGAGTTTGTGCCAGTTAATTCCATGTGTTATTTGTAATATATTTTCTGTACAATGAATTCGATTAGACAACACTGTTGCAGCAGTGAATAACATCCTACTGTGTTCTATAATAGAATAAACTATTTATTTGATATATCAATCATGATTGTCTATAATTGGAACATTATTTAATTTCATATATCATCACCTTCATTGTCATCATCATCATTATCGTCATTTAGCTTCTACTTTCCAAGCTGGTGTGGGCTAGATGGTTTGATTGGAACTGGTAAGCTGGAAGAGCTGCACCAGGTTCCTGTCTGGTTTGGCATGGTTTGTACAGCTGGACTCCCTTTTTAGTGCTTTTTATGTAAAAATAAGGGTACAGATAAAAGAAGAGAGGATGAAGACAAAAAAAAAAATTAAAAGGATCAAGGAAAATAGGAAAAGAAATAAAGAGAATAATAAATAAGATGTCAGCACTATTCCTCAAGTTTAGGGTTGGAGCAAGAGATCAAGCAGTGAATATTAGTGTCTGTTGAATAGATGAAGTTCCAGTTGGTTATGGCCAGTAATTTTATGAATATATTCCTACATATTCCTACAAATGGGAGTATGAATATATTAAAGGATGAATGGAGAAACCAGTTAAATATTTAATTGTTTAGGTATAAAAGTTACAATTTAAGATTTGGAAATCTAAGAGTTTAAGGTTTAAAGCAATGGTTCCCAAAGTGGGTGGTATTGCCCCCCCCCCCCTTTCCAATCTTGTAGAAATAAGTCCATAAGTCCTTAGGTGCAATCCTGCCTAAACCCATGTGGGTTATATATATATACGACAGGCTTCTTTTTTCAGTTTCTGTATACCAAGTCCACTCAGAAGGATTTGGTTGACCTGAGGCTATAATAAAAGATGCGACGCACTAAGACTGAACCTAGAACCATGTGGTTGGGAAATGAGCGTCTTACAACACAACTGTGCCTATATATATATATATATATATATATATGTTATTCTCCTTGTTTTCTCCGTATTCTTTCTGTTGAAGAGCGTAGCTCGAAACGTTAAAGACTTTCTGTATTCCCGACCGTTAAACTAATACATCCTTTTGTTGTTTACACCACCTGTCCTCGTCTGTTGTTGCTTTTTTCGTAAATTCTCCCATATATATGTATATACACACATATATATAAATTATATATATATAGATATATAAAGATATATACATATATATACATACACACACATAAACAAACATATGCACACACACACACACACACACACACACATATATATGTATGTATATGTGTGCTTGTGTTAGAAGGTGGCTGTCCTAGTTGTTAGGATGATAAATTGTGTTCTTGAGCAAAACACTTCATTTCACATCACTCCAGTCCATTCAGCAGTAAGTGGGGTAAAAGTTGGCGAAGGGCTGGTATGCTGTTCAGGTAAAGAATATTAGCTTGCCCCCCACCTAGCCAGTGGGTTGGCATCTTTCAAAAGCTACAACAATGCAACGGAGCGTATTATGGCTAGCTGCATATAACAACATTGAATAGTCTCTCTTTCTCTCTGTATGTGTGTGTATATATATATATATATATATATATCAAGTTGTGGCACTGCCTACTTGCTGAGTTACTGTGCATTTTCAGTGATTAAATATATTGCGTCAATGAACTAAGCTTCTACTACCAAGATTTATATACATACATACAGTTATACATGCATGCATATATATATGTATATATATATATGTGTGTGTGTGTATGTTTATGTATTATATATATATGCACATATATAAATATATGTATGTATATATGTGTGTGTCTGTATGTGTATATGTATGTGTATGTATATATATATATATATATATATATATATATATATATATATATATATACACATATATATATATACACATACATACATACATACATATATATATATATATATATATATATATATATATATATATATATATATATATATGCTCCGTTGGATGTGTAATGTCAATGTGAATACCCGTCAGAGTGTAAGTATCTTGAGAGAAAAGCTGAACATTAGAAGCATCAGTTGTGGCGTGCAAGAGAGACGATTGCGCTGGTATGGACATGTGGTGAGAATGGAGGAGGATAGCTGCGTGAAAAAGTGCCACACCCTAACAGTTGAGGGAACCCGTGGAAGAGGTAGGCCCAGGAAGACCTGGGCTGAGGTGGTGAGGCAAGACCTTCGTACATTGGGCCTCACCGAGGCGATGACTACGGACCGAGACCTTTGGAAATGGGCTGTGCGTGAGAAGACCCGGCAAGCCAAGTAAGATCGTTGCCAGTGCCCCTGGACTGGTTCTTGTGCGGTTGGCACATGAGATGCACCATTTTGAGCGTGGCCGTTGCCAGTACCGCCTGACTGGCTCCTGTAGGATTTTCGAGCGAGATCGTTGCCAGTGCCCCTGGACTGGCTTGTGCGGGTGGCACATAAAAGACACCATTTCGAGCGTGGCCGTTTTCGTGCGGGTGACACGTAAAAGCACCCACTACACTCTCTGAGTGGTTGGCGTTAGGAAGGGCATCCAGCTGTAGAAACTCTGCCAAATCAGACTGGAGCCTGGTGTTGCCATCCGGTTTCACCAGTCCTCAGTCAAATCGTCCAACCCATGCTAGCATGGAAAGCGGACGTTAAACGATGATGATGATGATGATGATATATATATATATATATATATATATATATATATATATATATATGAATGTATGTATGCATATATATATATATATGTCACCAAGTCTAATTCTTTTAAATCTCTGATTCCAGAGTTTCCTACTTTTGTCTGAGTTCCATTTCCTAAACCAAGAATATCTGTTGCACAACTAGTCTTTAATATATTCTTTCCCCAATACCACCACCACCACCACCACCAGAAAATACAAAGGTTATTTCCTCTACCAAGAATAGATTGGTTCAGTTCCATGTTCTTCAATTTCTAGATATAGGCTAGTCAAAAACAGTCTATTGGCAAAAAATATTCTTTGAATTATTTTTCTTAAATTTTGTTTTATCATCATCATCATCATCGTCATCATCATCATTATTGTGATCATTGTCGTTGTTGCTGTTGTGGTTTCTATTCTTATTTTTGTTTTTCTATTTCTTGTAGCTGTTGCTTTTGTTGTTATTTCTACTACTATTATTATTGTTTTTATTTACTTACTTCTGTCTTTATTATTTTAATATTGATTTAATTACTTTGCATTTTCATTTGTAAAAAAAAAAAGAAAAAGAAGAATGCAGAATAAAACTAGTCTGTTAATCTGTCTGCCTCTCTATCTCTCTCCCTCCCTCTCTCTCTCTCCCTCCCTCTCTCTCTCTTTCTCTCTCTCTCATTTTCTCTCCATCTGTTCTCTTGTGCACTATTGCCCAGGAATACTTAACTATAACAGGTATGTATGGAGTGGAGACAGTAAAAAGCTAGTGCACACACACATACAATTATGTGTGTGTGCATATATATATATATATATATATATATATATATATATATATATATTTCTACACGTCACGTGTGCATTGACACACGTATCTATATGTCTATGTATGTGTAGGCTTATATATGTAAATGGGAGAAATAGAATTCAATACAAAAGCAGACATGAACTATTTAAGTAACTCAAAGTCAAAGAGTTTCGGGCTAAAGCACTTAGCAAACTTTTATGAGTGTTTCAGTACAAAACACTAAGCCCTGAAATCACCTTCATAGCTTTATAACAATAAAGGCAATATACACACACAAAAACACACTCTCTCTCTCTCTCTCACACACACATACATCTATAGATGGATAGATAGAGCAACATTATCCTTTAACACCCAGGTTTGACCAGAACAAACAAGCTGGAGAGCAACACCAGGTTCCAGTCTGATTTGGCTTTGGTTTTTATGGCTGGATGCCCCTCGTGATGCCAACCACTTTACAGTGTGTTCTGGGTGCTTTTAACATGGCACCAGCATGAATTCTTTCTTACATGGCACCAGCACGAGACTCTTGCAGGCTAATCCTCTTCACCAGGGTATGTGGCCTTAACACTTTTGTTGTGGTGGACAGGTCCTCTTGAGTACCACAAAGCATCAGATATCTCAGTCCTTTGTCTTCTCCTCAGAAAGATTTAGTGTTCTGAGGTCATTCATCAGTACTTTGTCCCATGGGTATCCCTTGGTGATGATGATGACAGCAATGATGATATTGGCAATGATGGCGGTGATGGTGTGGCAGTGCAGGCAGTGGTGATGTTGGTGGTGGTGCTGCTGCACATCTGTATGTCTTTATGTATGCATATAACAATGAAGTATACAAGCATCATGGTTGATTGAGATTTGAGGGAGACTTCCGGTAAGATAATCTACTGAATGTAGACTCCTATCCATTTGTTTTGAGCAAACATTATTTTGTTTTCTCAGTACAGGTGCAACATCAACTTTATGAATACTGATGGTCCAGAACCTCTTGAAATTAACACTAATTTATGAGCAGGGACTTCAGATTCTCACAGTTGCCAGACTAGTTGACTGGTACCTTGCACAGTACGGTATTTGTTGACTTGTATCCTTATTTTAATGTACAGGACATGTATTTCATTTAATTAAGTAAATTTAATATTTGCTTAATTTAGAATGTATTGACTGGTTTAGAAAAATTATCAATCTAGAAAGGTTTTGGAAAACCAATGTTGTATCCAAACAGAAATATGATATGTTTTCAATTTTTATTTTTTACTATTTTTTGCAGGGGTACAAACCATCCATTTTCTACCCTAAAACTTCAAATCAACAAATCTTTGAAAACCTGAGACTGCAATGTGAGAGAATGGATATGCCATTCCTCTCATTCTTTCCCAGTGAACCACATCTGATAGACTCAGCTTACAATCTTGTGGTTGATGCTATCTATGGTAGTTGTCACAAAGAACCAATCACTGGAGACTTTGCTTCTGTACTAGAGACACTGAAAAAAATTGAAAATCCTCTCGTAAGTTTGGACATTCCTTCAGGTATGTACCCTTCTACTACATTGTTAACAAACACTCAAATATGCCTAATTGCAGTTGGTTTGGTTGGTATTACTTAATGCTTAGCTCCAGGTTGGCTGATTCAGCCCTCAAGCAGAACTGATCAAAGATATTCCAGAGGGACTATCACATGATATTTTCAGACACAGTGTATCTATGACTACATTATTTAATGTTTTCTGTCCTCAATTTTTTTGAGGAGTTTGATTCAAGGTGATATTTGGGTGGTATTTCAAATGCATGAACACACATGGCTTAGTGGTTAGGATATTCAGCTCATGACCGTAAGGTCATGAGTTTGATTACCGGTGACACATTGTGTCCTTGAGCAAGACACTTTATTTCACATCACTCCATTCCATTCATCTGGCAAAAATGAGTAGCACATGTATTTCAAAGGGCCAGCTTTGTCACACTCTGTGTCATGCTAAATCTCCCTGAGAATTACTTTAAGGGTACACATATCTGTGGATTGCTCAGCCACATGCAGGTTAATTTCATGAACAAGTTGTTCTGTTAATCGGATCAACAGGATTTATTTCTAATGCACCATGATTCTTTACTCTCTCTTCTATTCACCTGCTTGGTCATATTGCTTTCAAGAAACTAAGATAGGACAAAGTAGTGTAGTGAAGACATTTCAGTGGATCTTGTGAAGCATGAGGCAAATTCAGTGGTGCTAGTACCATGATAAAATGTACCCAGTACCTTTATAAAGTAGTCGGCAGTGAGTGATGCAATGTAGGGTCAAGAGCTCTTCAATCCTATATATATATATATATGTATATGTATATATATATATATATATATATATATATATATATATATATATATATGCCATGATTGAGAAGACCCATCAAGCCAAGTGAAATCACAGTTGTGGAAGATACTGGTGTCACATAACTGGCCCTCATGCTGGTGACATATAAAAGCACCCACTACACTCTCGGAGTGGTTGGCATTAGGAAGGGCATCCAACTGCAGAAACCATGCCAAATCAAACTGGAGTCTGGTGCAGCCCCTCAGCTTACCAGCCCTGATCAAACCATCCAACCCATGCCAGCATAGACAATGGACACTAAATGATGATGATGATGATGATGATGATGATGATGATGCTATGTACTTAGAAAGCACCAAAACTGGCAAATTGGTTCTGAAATTATTTAATTTACATTATTTTACATGTATTTCAGTGAGGATAGTAACCACCTTATGTAATACAGGCCAGCTATATTTTATAGTAAATGGTAATATGTAATATAAGTAAATGGTAATATGTCACGTAATATAAATTGCATGACACATACAAACATTTTGTATTTAAATTTATGAATATATTTAAGCTTATTTCAGTACCTTTTATTCAGGTTGTATTGTGTATAAAATATATTTACTGTTCACATAATGACGAACCATCTGAAGCACAAATATGCAAATTAAGTTATCTGCCACTATGGTAGCTTAGTTGCTCACTGTTATATATAACAGCTGACACTTGGTATGCTATCAACTGGGGAAGGAAATTAAGGATGTCTTCTCAGAGGAGTAATCAATAAATCATGAAATGGTTCATCAGAAGACTCTCCACTCATTTTTCTTGCACATTGATAGCATAGAAGAAATATGTTCACATTCTTGTTTAGTTTTTTTATCACAACAAAGTGAATGACCTTTTATTTAAACATATTCCATTACATCCAATTCAAGCTGTGTTTTGAATCACACACACACATATACATATACATATTAGGTTATGGAAAAAGTTTGTGTACCATGTCTTGAAGAATTATTGTTGTTTTTGAATAAATTCTTACATAAAAAATCATTATTTTAACATGGCGCACAAACTTCTTCCTCAACCTAGTCATCATCATCATCATCATTTAACGTCCGCTTTTCATGCTGGCATGGATTGGACGATTTGACTGAGGACAGACGAACCGGATGGCTGCACCAGGCTCCAATCTGATCTGGCAGAGTTTCTACAGCTAGATGTCCTCCCTAACGCCAACCACCCTAAGAGTGTAGTGGGTGCTTTTACATGCCACAGGCACAAGGGCCAGTCAGGCGGTACTGGTATGCCAGGCAAAAATGCTTAGTGGCATTTCATCCATCCTGACAGTCTTTCATCCTTTCAGGGTAAAAAAATAAGCACCAGTTCCACACTAGGTTCGATGTAATCGACTGCCCCCACCACCAAAATTTCAGTCGTTGTGCCTATAGTAGAAAGGATTTGAGAGAGCAGTGCATGCCATCAAAGTGACACTGGGGTGCAAATATATGAAACCCAGTATGTCATCATGATTACTTATTTGATAAGAGCACACCCGGCACATGCATCACAACCTTATGTGCATGACATGGTGATCTATCAAGATAAACTGTGCATGACCTTGCAGGTGGGGCTCAGTTAGAATTTTCTTCAGGTCAATTAGCTCATTCCACTCAAAAGTTCCTTGAATAAGGTTTGTTTAAATATGATGAATGAAACACCCATGTCTCCAGAGGTGAATTATTCAAACTCCAAAGAATTTCTCTCAACACATGGCTATGATGCTGCCCCACTACTTCTGTTTCTGATCAGGGATACACATATATTGTTCAGCCATTAAGGGCCATGCTCAAGTGGTAATGGTCAAGCAACTGAAAGTAAATCTGTGGTATTGAGCAGAATATTTGCTGTAGCCCATCTTTTATAGCAAAAAACAAAACATGTACATGATAACACTTCCAATCAGTTAAGATCAGAAGCCATGAGAGTCAGTGCATGGTATTGCATCACTGTATTTATTATTTTTATAATTATTATTATTACTATCATCATCATCATTATGGTGGTGAGCTGGCAGAATCGTTAGCACACTGGACAAACTGCTTGTTGGTATTTCACCCATTGCTACATAGTGTGTTCAAACTCCACCGAGGTTGACTTCGCCTTTCATCTTTTTGGGGGTCGATAAATTAAGTTCCAGTGAAATACTGGGGTTGATATAACTGACTCATCCCCTTCCCCAAAATTGCTGCCCTTGTGGCAAAATTTGAAACCATTAGTTGTTATTATTATAATTATTATTATTATTGTTGTTGTTGTTGTTATTTACTTTTAATCTGCATGTTTGTTACAGTCACTTGCTGAGACACACCCAGTGTCCTGGGGTGAGTGAAGGATAAGAGATGTTAAAGTATGACTGAAAGCTTGGGGAGGGGAAGTAGCAGAATATCTTCATGTAATACAACACAGGCATTTAAATGGATTGGGTTTTTTCTAAGGATTTGGGCAGTACTTGTCAGTGCAATCTTTTGGATTTCTCTGAGACATGGTTCTCCTGGGATCTTATCTAGATGTTTCTAACATCCCTTTTTTATCATACTTAGGGCAGCTACAATAACAGGAACAACTCTCATTTTAAGATGCCACATTTTTTGTATTTCAATTTCCAGGTCTTATATTTCCTTAGTTTGTCAAATTCTTTGATAGATATATTTTTATCTGTAGAAATTATTATTATGAATTTGGTGAGCTGGAAGCATGATTAGAATACTGGACGAAATTCTTTGAAGCATTTCACCCATCTTTACATTCTGAGTTTAAAATCTACCAAAGTTGATTTTGCATTTCATCATTTTAGTACCAGTTACGCACTGGGGTCATATATAATCAATTATCCCCTCCCACCAAAACTTCAGGCTTTGTAGAAAGAATTATTATTATTATTATTATTATTGTTGCTATTGTTGTTGTTTTTGCTGTTGTTGTTATCCTGATTATGATTATTATTTTTATTATTCAGGTTGGGACATTGAAAACGGCTGCCCGGATGGACTACAGCCATCAATGTTAATTTCCTTGACCTGCCCGAAGTTATGTGCCCGTCACTTCCAAGGCCAGCATCACTACCTGGGAGGTCGGTACATACCACGTACCCTGGAACTCCGGTACGAGCTAAACCTACCCCAATATGCCGGCATTGATTGTACGGTGGAGCTGAAGACACAGCACCAGTCATCTACCCACAATACTAGCGCAACTACTACCACTACTACTTCTTCTTCTACTACCACCACTACTAATACTACTAATACCAATACTACAGCTTCCTCAGCCTCATAGAAGCACGTCCATCCTTTTATTTTCTATTTATATATCTGTTTATCTATTTTCTTTTCTCTTTCTCTTCTTTCTTTCTATATCTCTATCTCTGCATCTTTGTTCATCTGTCTCTCTCTCTCTCTCTCTCTCTCTCTCTCTTTCGTCTCTTTCTCCTCACTCTATATCTGCATATTTAACTATCTCTCTCTCTCTCTCTCCCTCTCTCTCTCTCTCTCTCTCTCTCAATATTTCTTAATATTTTAAATCTTATCTACTAAAATAAAAAATAAAAAACATGGAAATATAACACTAATAATAATGATGATGATGATGATGATAATAATAATAATGATGAACTTGGGTGATGGTGGGGGCGGATGATGGTTACCTAAATGATAATGGTAATAGTGTTTGTATCCAGAACAAGATGATGATGATGAGAATGATGATGGGAATGAGCATGATGATGATGATGATGACAGCAGTGGCAGCAATGGTACAGATAGTGGTGAGGAAGTGGGTGCTCCAGCATGGTCACAGTCAAACAAGTAAAAGAATAAAAGAATAAAAGAATATATATGTAAACAGTTTACAGGTGAGTGTATCTGGTATAATAATAATAATAATACTAACAATACTACTAATAATAATAATAATGGTAAATAACAGATGCCACCACCAGCATTGATACCACTACCACCAGCACTGGTACCACCACCACCTCCATCACCATGATAACCGTCATCATCATCATCATCATTCTCAGCATCATTGTTGTTGTGATTATTGTTGTTGTTCTTGAATGTGTGTAGCTGGAGTATACACAGTAAGGGCCTCACACTACCCAGTGAAGCCTGTGGACACAGTTTCAATTCCCAGCTGAAGAAAGCTATCCACAACAGATTATGTTGTTAATACCCACCTTGGAAAAGGCATAAACAATCCACTCACTATGTTCAAGACCACAGTAAATCTACAAAGCCTCATTGTCTGTCTATGTAAGTTGCATTACTATTGTTTTGATTAACTATAGATTTTTTCTAAAGTATTCATTTATTTTATATATATGTATATATATATATATATATATATATATATATATATATATATATATATATATATATATATATTATATTATATTATATTTATCATATATATACACTCTCTGAGTGGTTGGCGTTAGGAAGGGCATCCAACTGTAGAAACTCTGCCAAATCAGATTGGAGCCTGGTGTAGCCATCTGGTTTCACCAGTCCTCAGTCAAATCGTCCAACCCATGCTAGCATGGAAAGCGGACGTTAAACGATGATGATGATATATATATATATATATATATATATATATATATATATATATATATATATATGCATATATGATTATATATATATATACAAATATATATATAGATAGATAGATAGATAGATAGATAGATACCAGTGAAACACTGGGGTCAATGTAATTGGACTGTCCCCCCCTCCCCTAAATTTCAGGCCTTGTGCCTATAGTAGAAAGGATTATTACTACTACTACTACTACTACTACTACTACTACTACTACTACTGGAAGAATCATTACAGCAGTGAGAAAAATATGACTAAATTCTTTGTGATATGTAGTCACAAAACATTATATTCTCAGTTCAAATCCTGACAAGGTCATTTTCATTTTTCTATTTTTTTTTCATCCTCCTGGGGTTGATGAAATGAAGTATCCCTAAAGTCAAGTGCTGAGTTGATTTACTCTGTTGTTACTGTCCCCCAACAATATTTCACTTTGTGTCCTTGTTAGAAATCTTAATCATCATCATCCTCATCATCATCGTTGTCGTCGTCGTCGTCATCATCATCATCGTTGTTGTCCTCATAAATATAAGGGGATTAATATTCATTGTTTTTTTTTTTTGTTGTTGTTTTGTTTTCTGCTGACATATTTTTAGCTGCAAAGCTTGCCGCTTCATATACAAAGTTGGGGTGTAAGAGGCAGGGTGGTTTGGAACCCTTCTTTCTGTTATTCAATGCCACATGTTATTCTTTTACATACACTACAAAGTGTGTTTGTGTATGTATATGTATATATATATATATATATATATATATATATAAACATTCATATCATACATATATGCATAACACACATTCACATAAATATATATATATATATATATATATATATATATATATATATATATATATATATATATATATACATATATATATATATATACACACACACATATATATATATATATATATATATATATATATATATATGTATATTCTGTTGTTTCTGGGGAGAGTCATTCTCTTTTAGTGCCTTATAATTTAACACACTCACTGGTAAAATTTTCACTCATTTCCTTCATTTTTCTAAAATTTTCGTTGCATCTTGCAACCTTTTCAATAGTCAACAACTATTGACAATGTTGCAAGACGCAACGAAAATTTTAGAAAAATAAATAAGGAAATGAGTAGAAATTTTACCAGTGAGTGTGTTAAATTATAAGGCACTAAAAGAGAATGACTCTCCCCAGACGCAACAGAATATGCTTCAACACATGAACTCACATTAAGAATCTTGCAAACCAAATTCAAAAACGATATATATATATATATATATATATATATATATATATATATATATATATATATATATATATATATATAGGTATATAGATACGTATACAAATATGCGTTTTTATATATACACATGTATATCAATACATATCAATGTATAAATAGAAGCGTGTGTATACAGATCTACACAGACACATATGCATACACGCTTATGTATGTGAATGTATATATATGTATGTGTTTTGCATTTATACATATATATTATACACGTTGTGTATATGTATGTATGTATATATATATATATACACACACACATGCACACACAACACACACATATGTATCTATGTATACATATGTATATTGTACAGCCTTGATGTGGATGTAAAGTTTATATATATATATATATATAAAGAAGCTAAATAAATGGGCACCCAGAGTAACCCATTTACATTTGTTGACACCTCACTATATTTACTACTTACTGCCATCCAACTTACACTTGCCATTCCAACATCTCCATACACAAACGTGCTTTGCTTTCTTTGAGATTGTTTTATAACCGTAAGCACATGTGCAATTTGTGCGTGCATCCCACACCCATCATATGAGTATTTTGATTACAACTCTGTTTTAGGCACTAATTAGATTTGCAAAGAACTGTTTTGTTATTTTTTGACACTGAGGTGACAACACTTCTGTCACAATCATTCATGCCATTTGCTTAAGGAAAACTTATTCCTAAATTTACTTATAGAATCAGTAAATTCAATATTTAAATTATATATTTATTGCTGGCAAACTTATGTTCGGAAGTTTAACCTATGTATCTCAATGATTAACCCAGGATTCAAGGTTTAACCTGTTATCGATTGAATGGAGGAGGCTGTGTGTTTATACAGTTTTCAAAATGAAGTGTTGGAGTGAACATGAAGAGAATATCACTGAGTGTTCATACACTTTTTCTTTTTTTCTTTTTCTTTTAAACTGTTTTTTTTTTTTTATTCCCATGGTATTGACACACCAATACTTTGATTAAAACTATTTGCTGCTGTATACTATCAATATCCTTGCTTAACCATCACACACAGACACACACACTTACACATAAACACACACACACACACACACACACATCAACACACATACGCAAGACAAACATTCACATGCAAACAGAGACACATACATACATACATGCACAGATGTGTGTGTATGTACATATATGTACATATACATACATATATGTGTGTGTGTCTATATACACACACACACACATGTATATATATATAGAGAGAGAGAGAGACAGACAGACAGACACATACATACATGTATGCATTTGTCTATATATATATATATATATATATATATAGACACACATACACATATGTGTGTGTATGTGAGTGTATGTATATATATATACATATATATATATACACACACACATTTATATACACACACTTGTATACATGTGTGTGTCTATATATATATATATATATATATATATATATATATATATATATATATACAAATAATATGCATATATAAGTATAAGCTTGTGCATATCTACATACTCATGCATACATACATGCACACACATACACACCTATACTGAAATATGCAAAAATCTATATATGTGTGCGTTTGCTAGGGTTACACATCTTTAATATTTGTTTATTTGAAGGCACTGAGCTACCAGAATTGTTGGCACATTGGACAAAATGCTTAGTGGTATTTCTTCTGGTTGTTTATGTTCTGAGTTCAAATCCTGCCACGGTCAACTTAGCCTTTCATCCTTTCAGGGTCGATAAAATAAGTACCAGTCAAGTACTGGGGGTCAATGTAATTGACTAGCTCCCTACCCCTAAAACACCTGGCCTTGTGGCAAATTTTGAAACACTGTTAGTTTTTTTGGGTTCTTTTCAAGTTGCTATGTGAGGGATAGACTTGTTGTTGTTCTTCTTGTTCTTGTTGTTTATTACTTAATAAATGAAATTTTACTGTATAAAATACTAAATATCTGAGAAAATATAATTTAAACATTGAGCAAAAATAAATAAAATAATATAAAATCATCAACTGGTTTATGAGTATATATGTGTGTGTATGAAATCATATATCTGATCAACCAGATGTCTGTCATGTGCCATGGTAGACATCTCTTTAATTAGTTATGCATTTCTGAGCTTAACAAACACCAATTAAAGAACACTTAACTAATTGTCTGTCTACAAACAAATGTTAGCTCTACACAATGTATTGAATACTCATTTTTATCATTTGTGCACACATACATGTGTTTGTGTGTGAGTGTATGTACATATATATAAATACATATGTGTGTGTGTGTGTGTGTGTGTGTTTTATGTTATATACATATGTCTGTTACATGTAATAGGCAACACGTTTGTCTAACCCATGCTGTATATTACATATATCCACCTATTACATATATCTTATTACATGTCACATATGTCTTTCTCTGTTACATGTGTATATCTATTACAAAACATGTTATACATGTCTTTCTGTTATATCTTACATGTGTGCACCTGTTGCATGTGTTTATTTTTCATATATCACTTATCACATGTATTTCCCTGTTACATATTATACACTACATGTGTCTGTCTTTTGCTTGTATTTGTTACGTTTTTACATTACATACATACGGCTGTTACATGTTATCTGTTACACATATCTGTCTGTCACACGTGATATGTTTCCATGTGTGTGAGTGAAACCAAACAGCTCAAGACAGAAATGAATGAACCGGAAGTGCCTGCGTGGGGATGGTATGAGACCAAGCAAGTACTGGCTGATCTTATGTCAGCTCCAAGGAGCCGAAGCCACTGAGTAAAGACAGAAATGACTGAGAGCAAAGACTATACATCTGTGGGTCAGAGATTGGTGGGTATTGGTGAGTGGCTTCAAGCCTGTTAATTGAGCAGTTTTTCTCTTGAAGTCTAATGCATTTGTGTGGATCAACAACACTGTCACAGATGTAGTAGTTCTCTATTAATATTTTTAGCATACATATATATATATATATATATATATATATATATATATATATATAAATGTATATTTTCATGAGATACTAATAGTTTCATGTGATGAAAACAACTCAGACAGCATCTTATAACACATATGGTGGCTTCCTGCAATCCTCAGAGCCTAAAGATTGTGTGATGGCACTAGACATGTTATAAAATGCTGTCCGAGTTGTTTTCATCACATGAAACTATATATACATATAAATACACACACACACACACAGAAATATATATATATATATATATATATATATATATATATATATATATATATATATATATATTTCTGTGTGTGTGTGTGTGTGTGTATATATATATATATATATGAGAATGCCTGTTTGAAAAGGTTAAACAAAAGTGATCACAACACTAGAAAAAAACTTCTTCCCAAAAAAGATTAGTAACATCCTCATTATAGATTTCATAACATTTTTGTTTTTTAAATAATTTTTATTTTTAAATCACCTGTTCACCTCAAAAAGCTATTAATTCTCATAAACTTTCAAACAGGTATATATATATATATATATATATATGTATAATATATATATATAATATATATATATATATATATATATACACATACATGCACACACACACATGTGTGTGTATGTGTGTCTGTGTGTATGCTTTGTTGAGGATTATTGTAATTGAGACTGAAGTATTTCTCAGTTCCGAAGGTCT
>NC_142945.1:13286009-13333509 GCF_046866305.1 Octopus bimaculoides | reverse complement strand
TGATAAATTAAGTACCAGTGAATCACTGGGTTCGATGTAATTGACTAGTCCCCTCCCTCAAATTTCTAGGCTTTGTGCCTTTTGTAGAAAGGATTATTATCATTATTGTTGTTGTTGTTGTTATTATAAAAAAACTGAAGCTTCTTAAATCAGATTTTCAATTGTTCAAAAAACTGAATTAGCAGTAACATAGAATAATACAAAATATATACACTCTACATTATGTATTGAATACCTTTTTCCCTGCTTATAAACCCAAATGTTCACCAATCCATATTCATACATATATGTATATGTTAATATGTAAGTATTTATGTGTTATGTTAGTTATAATTTACAGAACTTTTATTTTACTAAAGCTAATGTGACTGCTTCTTCATTTCAAGTCCAAGGCTGGCTTATTTGTAAAACTATTGCAGCTTATGACAAGCTTTGTTGTCAATGTGTTGTCAACATGTTAACCAGTTCTAGAGCAACGCTGCTGGCTGCATATTGTAGATACACATTACATATATACATACATTATATGTATGTATGTATGTATGTATGTATGTATGTGTGTGTGTGTGTGTGTGTGTGTGTGTGTGTATGCAATCAAAAAAATATACTAAAAACAATGGCAGGTGAAAGAGCAACAAACAGGGTGTATGAGTTTAATGCTCAGGAAAAAATGAAAGAAGTTTTAATGCTTCAAGCTTATGCTCCTTTATGAGGAGACAAAAAAAGATAAAGAGAGGAAAAACTGGAGAGAAGGAAAAAATGGAGAGAAGGAAAAAAACGTGTCTGAGTTAATGGTTACTACATGTTGGACTCACACACACACACACACACGTACACACATACATTTATTTCAGCATCTTTTCTCACAGCAGCCACAAACTGGATGTGTCTATTCACCTCCAACAATAGACAGCAGTCACCATATTTCATTCAATAACAGCTGCCTCTGAAGAGTGCAGGGTTACATAATCAGACTGTCACTTAAGGCTCCAGTGAATCCCTAACACAAAATAGATTGGTAAGATCAGCCATAATGGATATATAATACTCTACACTTTGATTAATATACATACATACATATAATAAAGAAATATATGTTAATATATAAATATAGACAAATAATATATATCTGTGTGAGTGGATTTGGTAGACGGAAACTGAAAGAAGCCCGTCGTATATATGTATATATATATATATATGTGTGTGTGTGCGTTTGTGTTTGTCCCCCTAGCATTGCTTGACAACCGATGCTGGTGTGTTTATGTCCCCGTCACTTAGCGGTTCGGCAAAAGAGACCGATAGAATAAGTACAAGGCTTCTAAAGAATAAGTCCCGGGGTCGATTTGCTCGACTAAAGGCGGTGCTCCAGCATGGCCGCAGTCAAATGACTGAAACAAGTAAAAGAAAAGATAAAAGAATATATATATACATAAATCTTACAAGAAATATTTATGATTTTACTTCTTCGATTTTTTTTTTTTTTTACTTTTAAACTGTTTATATGACTTATTAATAAAGTGCCATCACTATTGTTCCTACTACTTACTAACATAACATTGTACAATATGTCATTTCTCTTAGAACAGTAGCATGTGATCTGAAGGATGTTTGGCTGCTACTTTTTACCAGATAAAACAGTGCTCCACGAACTTCTTTCACTTGCGGTTCACTTAAATTCTTTTCAAAATTCGGTGGCTCACCTGAACTAGAAATATAATTTAAAGTATAGGGGAAAATTTATATCCAGGTTACACTGCAGCACACCTAGCATCGTCTCATGGCACACCAGTGTACCACAGCATACCAGTTGCAGAGCACTGAGATGAAGGGTTCCTTATGTTAAGGGAGATAATTCTACATGGTCACAGTCCAGGGAAGGAAGAATTTTAAATAGTTGGAGATAGGGAGATGTTTGACAATAGAATGGATGTCTTTGGTTTGCTGGTAAGGATGCATAGTTTGTTGGTTGCCAAATGATAAAGGAATCACTAGGAAACACATGTGTAAACCTTGAAGCTTTAATAGAAGAGACATAGAGCAAAGAGACAAAGACTTGTTAGTGTAGTATTTGTGGGATGAAAATGTATATGTGCTTGTATATACATGATTATGTGTGAAAGGGTTTGGTTTAGTCCAATGTTTCTCAACCCGTTTTGCAGCTATGGACCCCTTTGGTTCCTGTTTCACTCAGATGGACCTTCGTAGCCACCTGCTGTTTAAAAAACTCGGGGACCAGCTGGTTACATCAACCCTGGTACTTGACTAGTACTTTATTTTATCAACCATGAAAGGCAAAATAAGGTTTTAATGAAGATGATGATAATAACAATAATAACAATCCTTTCTACTAAAAACACAAGGCCTGAAATTTTGGGGAAGGGGATTAATTAATTACATCAAACCCCAGTGTTTCACTGGTACTTAATTTATTGACCCTGAAAGGATGAAAGGCAAAGTTGACCTCGGCAGAATTTGAACTCAGAACATAAAGCCAGACAAAATGCTGCTAAACATTTTGCCCAGCATGCTAACAATTATGCCACCTCACCACCTTAGTAGTAGTAGTAGTAGTAGTAGTAGTAATAATAATAATAATAATAATAATAATAATAATAATAATAATAATAATAATAATAATAATAATAATAATGATGATGATGATGATGATAATGGCACTCAAATTCACTAAAGCTGAAATATCATTTTTAAAACCTTTCTACATTTGAAAAAAAATAACCAAAAATCTCCGGAGAATTTACATTGAGAAATTTATATTGTAATATATTTGAGATTGTTTACAGTAAATTATCATTGGATATTTCATCAGCATTTATCATTGTATCCTTACATATAATGTATGATATATATAACAATATCAAACTCTCCATAAAATATTTATTTTTTAGAAGACTATATTCAAATTAAATGTTGATATATGATAGCTGGCCCAGTATACCGATAATCATTTGAGTTATGCTTTGATTCTATGTACTAGTTCATAGTCACAGAATGTTCATTGTTTCATAAGCATTTTATGCTAACCTTTTTCCAATGCTAAATCCTATTTTGGGAATCATTCATCTCACTTTCAGAGGTGTACTTTCCTGGAAATTGATGCTGTTCTTAGATTGAATCTGAGAATAGCCTTTTGAAACAGAAACAATTGCATTGTTGTAGAATAATGTCAATAGTAGCTTTTTGAAACACACACATTATTACATACATACATGCATACATACATACATACATACATACATACATACATACATACATATATATATATATATATATATATAAAAAGATATATATATACTTTTGTATATATATATAAAAGTATATATATATACACACACATATGTGTGTGTGTATATATCATATATATTGTCAGGAGATCATATATCTGAAAAAGAAACATACGCTAAGGCATAGTGCAGTAATGTTTTTTACATGCAGATAAATATATACCCGGTCATAGAGTGACCAATGGTTTCACATCCATATATTATGTGTATATGCTCACAGATATATATCTATATATATGCATATATATATACATATATATATATATACACACACACACATATATATGTATGTATTTTTATTGTGCAGTGAATAGAGAAAATATATACAGTCAATGCTTATAACACCATGTGATTATAGAGTGGATGTCCTATTTGTGAAGAGAAGTATAATCTTTCTGTAGTTAACCATCAATAATGTTTAACAGAGAGTGTATTGAGCAAAGAAGATTGGAAATCATATTTATTGTTTGATACATTCTTTGGCATGAAAATTTGTGTCGTGTAAGGAATTACCTCTCAATCAGATTATATCATCAAACTATCAGAAGTCACATAACAAATAGGAAAAATAACCTTAAGCAATTATAGTTATTTTTTCTATTTGTTATACTTTCTCTGATGATTTGATGATGTAATCTGATTGTAAGGTAATTACTTATAGAAAGGAAATTGCCAATAATGAAACGTGTGTAATAATGTATTGAATAAATGCAAAAGCTTATATCTCCATTCATGATTTATATATATATATATATATATATATATATATATATATATATATACACACACACATATCTCTATACTTATATATACACATAACTTCATTAACTTTTGTTCTTTTTGTAATCTCATGTGTGTGTGTGTGGTATTCATCTGGCATATATATCTATATCTATATCATATCATATCTATCTATCTGTCTGCCTGCCTGCCTGCAGGCAGTGTATGTAGGTGTTTTAAAAGTATTTCACTACTATGATGCAATTGATTCTTCTTATCCTTTCTTTAATAATACCCATATATACCTGAATTCTGAACAATTTTGCTCTTAGTTTCTAGTTAAACATATGTCTATTGAACTTGTAACTTTCAATAAAATCATTATTTAATTTAAAATGATTGTTTTTTTTTTTTAAATAATAAGACAATGTTTATTTTGATATTTGGACAATGGAAGAAGAACAAACAAATATTTAAAGGTTAATAACATTGATTGCGGCAATAATTGCAAGAAGCACTTATTCCCAAATGAGACAGTGGGCAGGGGAAGGAGGATTCAGTACTGTTATCTACAAAATACATATGCCAGGTGTGCATACATATCTGTGTGTGTGTGTGCGTGCGTATATATGCATGTATGAGATGCAGATGCGGCTTTGTGATTATGAAGCTTGCTTCCCATGCACATGGTTTCAGGTTCAGTCCTACCAAAGACTTGTGAATATGGATCTGGTAGACAGAGACTGAAAGAGGCCCCTTAAAAAAAAAAATTTTTTAAATAAAAAAAAAAAAAGACAGGACACAGATAGGTGTCGATAAGCGAGCTGGAGGAGATGTTCTCCTGGGGCTAAAAGCAACAGTAACATCCACCCTTAGGGGTCAGCCACATTTAAATGGCAAATATACTTCACTTTATCGTGCAGTTACTGTTAACACCTCGTTCAGAGAATTAACATTGCTTATATATATATATATATATATATATATATATATATATATATATATAGAGAGAGAGAGAGAGAGAGAGGGGGGGGAGAGAGAGATTATATAGATAGATAGATAGATAGATGCATATATATATATATGTATATATAGACATATATGTATATGTATTGTATATGTGTGAGTGTATATACGCTTGTGTCTCCCTGTTTTGATATGGCAGGATAATAATAAATGAGTGTCATTGACATACAGGAAGTGTCAATCATTTTTCAGTGTCCTGGAAACAGACAGTGGTTGTTGACAGGAAGTGCATCCAGGCATGAAAGCATCTGCTTCAATAAACTCCGTCCGACCCAGGCAAGCATGGAAAAGTGGATGTTAAAAAGATGATCTGTGTGTGTGTGTGTGTGTGTGTGTGTGTACATGTGTATTGATATGCTTACATAAATGTGTGTAGAGAGAAAGAGAGAGAGAGAATATATGTAATATATATATATACATATATGGCTGTGTGGTAAGTAGCTTGCTTACCAACCACATGGTTCCGGGTTCAGTCCCACTGCATGGCACCTTGGGCAAGTGTCTTCTACTATAGCCTCGGGCCGACCAAAGCCTTGTGAGTGGATTTGGTAGACGGAGACTGAAAGAAGCCTGTCGTATATATGTATATATATATATATATATGTTTGTGTGTCTGTGTTTGTCCCCCCACCATCGCTTGACAACTGATGCTGGTGTGTTTACGTCCCCGTCACCTAGCGGTTCGGCAAAAAGAGACCGATAGAATAAGTACTAGGCTTACAAAGAATAAGTCCTGGGGGCGGTTTGATTCGACTAAAGGCGGTGCTCCAGCATGGCCGCAGTCAAATGACTGAAACAAGTAAAAGAGTAAAAGAGATATATATTATATATATATATATATATATATATATATATATATATATATATATATATGTATGTATGTATATGTGTATGGATATGCTTACATAAATGTGTGTGTGTGTGTGTGTGTCTCATTTATTTGATCTTCTTTCAGACCCAATCGTTTTGCTTTTGTATGATGCATAATGCATTGTCTCAATGTATAAGATTGCACACACCATTGATAAAAACAGACTTTCATGATTATTCATTCAAGAAGCCAGTACGTCGTATCCGTGAACCAACCACAAACCCACATCCATCAGCCTCTTCATCACCATGCAAGAATAATGGACAAAAGTACAATTAGTCACACACTTCCTCCTTTTTGTATAACAGTATAACATCAGGTAAAAGAGTTAAAATGAGTTTTTTTGTTTGTTTCTTCTTGTTTTGGTTTTCTTCAGTTGATGCCTTCATACTTGCATAGAGACAAAAGCACAATATATTACAATGGAAAGAAGTCTATCAAAGCTATTTTTGTTCAGTGTTTTCCAAAGATAATTTCAAGTAATGGCTATTTCCAGTTAAATATCCCTGAAACATTTACAATACTTTAGTCACTAAACTGTAGTAAGAGATAAATAGAAAGAATTATTATCGCCCATCATAAGAAATATGCTTTAAGAAGTAGAGTTGTTTTGAAAGTAGGATTACTTTCATTTCATTCTATATTCCTTGTAATTGTTTTTTCTAAATGCTAATGTTTATTATCATTTAATGATACTCAATACTTATAACTTTTGTTTGATATGCCTAGTACTATGTATTAATATGTATCGTGAACTCTATGGCATAATTCTATACAAATAAAATAGTATCTCTGGTTCTAAGACTAAACTATTTGCAACTAGATATAACTTTATTTATATCCATATTATAGATATAGATATAGATATATATACATACATATATTAACACACATACACACACACACACACATAAATAGATAGATAGACAGGCAGACAGGCAGGCAGGCAGACAGACAGACAGATAGATATGCAAGATGAATATTAATGCATGATCATGACAGATGAGTCATGTGAAGATTGTAAATACAAACATCTGCACAGACACAAACACGCATTTATACACACACACACACACACACACACACACACATACATATTATCATGTCATATACTCAGTGCATGTGTTCTGTTTATGTGCTCATTAGCCATGGGATAGCATCATAGGGAAAAATACCTTTAAGACACCATGTTAAAAACCACCAAATACCTCAAACGTGGGTGAGACAACTCACCCTAGGAGGTGATCAAGAATGATGGATATCAATATTTCATTGTATTTAAAGCTTGTTCGTATCATGCACTTAAACCACCTCGGAATGAATTGCAATCACTAGTCTGAGGTATATCTGCAAATATTAGGTTGAGGAAAAAGTTTGTGTGTCATGTTAAAATCATGCTTTTTTGTTTTATATATTTCTGTGGTGTGTGTGTTCATTCAGTTCATGTCATGTTCAATGGTGACTCACTGTGTGTGTATCTAAGACTTGTTTGTCGAAAACACACTTTGTTTCAACAAGACAACGGAAAGCCACATATCCCCCTCCCAAAAATTTCAGGTCTTGTGCCTATAATAGAAAGGATTATCATTATTATAAGAAAATTCACAGCTTATTTTGCTGGGTATGATGGAAAGTGTCAGCTGTCCACAGCCAACAGACTAAGATGACACTTGTTTACTGGTCGTGCTTCAAGAACCCAGCAAAGAATTCTTGCAGTTCCAAGCAATGATGATTTTTGTAAGTGTTCTACCTTCACAATCTTTTTGATCCATGCTGGTAGTTGAGTGCTGATACTTCCAAGTGCACCAATTACTATTGGTATCAAGTCTACTTTCTTCATTGACCACAGCCTTTGTATTTCTCACTTCAAATCGTCAAAGCTGTTTATTTTTCTTCTTCTTTCACATTGATCCTGTTGTCACCAGGGCATCTTATGCTGATAATTATACCTTATCTTTCTTCTTCTTCTTCTTATTATTATTATTATGACTAGTGACCGAGACCTTTGGAAATATGCTGTGCTTGAGACCTGGCAAGCCAAGTGAGACCATAACCTGTGGCCTATGCCGGTGGGGTAACCAGCCCATTTAGGCGTACCTTTCTTTCATTGGACACTAAACTATGCTTGTGGAGACCTGTTGAGGCAAGTGAAATCGGAATCGAATTCAATGACAGCACCGCATGACTGACATCCGTGCCAGTGGAGCGCTAAGAGCACCATCCAAGCATGATCATGGCCAGGGCTGCTGCATGGCCCCTGTGTTGGAGGCACGTAAAAAGTACCATTCGAGCATGGTTGCTTACTGGCACTTGTGCCGGTGGTACGTGGAAAACACCATTTGAGCATGGCCATTGCCAGTGCCGCCTGACTGGCCCTCATGCTGGTGGCACGTAAAAGCACACTCTACACTCTCGGAGTGGTTGGTGTTAGGAAGGGCATCCAGCTGTAGAAACTCTGCCAGATCAGATTGGAGCCTAGTGCAGCCATCTGGCTCACTAGTCCCCAGTCAAACCGTCCAACCCATGCCAGCATGGAAAGCGGACGTTAAACGATGATGATGATGATCATCATCATCATAAATAAAGTATCAGTCTCATATAAGGGACAATGGTGTTGATTAACACTCTCCCCTCAAAATTACTGGCCTTCTGCCTCAGAAACAATATTATTGTCATCATCACCATCTTTATATCATTTATTATCATTGCCACTACCACTGCCATGACCATCATCATCATCATCATAGAAAGTTTCAGTGGTGCATTTTTTCTTTCTGATGCTCAACATGGGTTCAATATGCCATCCATATTGCTTCAAACCAGTTGTTTTTGTCTTTCCTTAAATTGTTAAGCATTAACTTATTCTCCTTTTATATCCTCTTTATTATCTACACACACCCACACATATATTTAGCCTATTTTCCATCATCACCCACTGGCTTTAACTTATCTATATTCAAACACTGTCTTTAACCTTTCTCTATCAACCACTTGTTCTTGTTATTAATTTAGTTTCTATCGTCACATGATAAAATATGCGGCTCTGAATTCTATCCATCTAAATTTCATTTAATACGTTGCCTGAAGTATGAAAAGTATGCTTTATTATTATTGATTTTTCAGTTTAGATTTTAAATATTTCATCTTAATTTGGTGAATAATCTTATCAATTGAAAAATGTCTTATAGATGATGAATTATGAATTAAGAATTTTGCATATTAAAATATTGATACATATAAGTAAACATTATATATATATATATATATATATATATATATATATATATATATATGTATGTATCTTTACATGCATATACACAAAGACATTCATACACACACCACACATGTGTTGTGTGTGTATTTGTATGTATGCATGTAAGTATACATACATGTATATATAAAGAGGAATCAAGACAATAATTATAAGCTATGATTAGTTTTTATATTCTTTCTTGTGTTCTCTCTCTCTCTATGTTTCTATCTTTGTTTCCACTTTTAAAATTCTACAAACATATTTTTAGGTTGATAGTAATTTGTTTATACATACATACATACATACATACATACACACACAGATATATATATATATATATATATATATATATATATATATATATATATATATATATATATATATACACATACATATATATTCAATAATAGGATGAATTCTTTTACAAGAATTTATCAAGTAGCTAGCGTGAAAAAAACCTCATAAGGAAAAAAATCCATCATTTATTCCCCAAAATATATTTATTTATATAAGGGCATTCTTGTATAGTAATACCCTTATATAAATAAATAAATATATATATATATATATATATATATATACACACACACACATATATATATATATATATATATGTCCTTGTCCTGGCTCTTTTTTCTGTATTTTATAAGGAAACAAATTTGGAATGCTTGTAAACTGCTTGAAAATTAATTTAGCCATCAGGGAAAAATACTGAGTGAAGGATTGTTTAAGAACAACAACAGGAAAGGTAAAAACAAGGACTAAATATACGAAGTTGCTCATCATCATCATTGCCATCATCAATTCCGTTAAGCCATTGGCTGTTTATCAGAGATGATACCTGACTGGCTGTGTGTTAGAATAATTCAAACACACATAAAGTTTTATTTTCATCCTAAGCAAGATTTTACCAGTAAAGAAGATTATTTCTTTAGTGAGAACACACATCTAAAATTTGTGTTTTTTGCCAAAATTATAAATATATATCATGTTTAAAAGTAATTAAAAACGTTTTATGAAGAAGACAGCAATAATTAGCAAATGAAACACAGTGAAGTTATTTGCTTAAAACTGTGTAATAAATGTCTTTAACGGATATAGATGAAATGCTACTTGGACAAGTTATTGTCAAAGAATACAGAAGGGATCTAAATACAGTAGAGGGTCATTTGAATTCAATTAGGGGATTAATTCTAATTTAACTATATTAGGAGATTAACAATGATGGAAGTTTTTAAGCTTGATTCGTTTTGATGATATGATGAAAATGGTGATAAAATGTTTTCATACACCAAATGGGTGCTGGCATGGCTGTGTGGTGTTAGAAAGTTTACTTGGGGTTGAGCAATTTACTTCACACCCAAGCGATTCAAGGTTCAATCTCACTGTGCAGCAGTTTGAGTGTTTTCTGTTAGAGCTCCAGACCGAGCAAGGATTTGTGAGTGAAATATGGTAGAAGAGAAATGGTAACTGAGCAAATGGCTTATAAAATGGAAGACGCGCGCGTGTGTGTGTGTGTGTGTGTGTGTGTGTTAAGGTAGCATAGCTGAGTAGTGTTGAGTTCATGATCATACTCATAAGTTCAATTCTTGGACCAGTCAGGCCTTTCAGCAAAGTGCACCATTTCATGTTGCTGCAGTCTAGAAGCTGAAGATAAGTACCAAGTGCTCTCTCTCTCTCTCTGTCTCTCTCTCCCATCGTCTTTCTGTTACATCTTGGATATTTAGTTAGGCCAAAGACGAGAGGTGTTGAGAGGGTCCCTATGTCTGCTCATAACTACATACTTACTTAAGCCTTTTGTTCCCTATGAAACATAGACCATTAATAACGTTTTTCCCACTGGTCTCATCTATGGACTGCCTTTTCTGCTTCTCTCCAGTTGGATCTCTGCTTTTTCAGCCCTGCACTACCTGTACTGCTTTTATCATTTCATACATCATCTTAATGTTTCCTGGAGGAAGGCCTTCCTCTCCCAGGTTTTGTTGGTTTTGAATTGTTATCAATGCTTCTATAACTTAGCTTTTTCCTTAATAGGAATGTTGGTCCCTATGCAAACCTCTAGAAAGAGGTGGATCGTATTAATCTGGTCTCTATCCTTTGACCTGTCCAGCATAGGGGTCCCTATCAGGAACTTGCTCTCTGCTGGCATAGCTCTCAGGGTCACTGAGGCATGCAAGCCACCACATCACAAGGACTGAATCTTGTGGTGATCAAAATGACATAGGCACCAAAAGTAATTGACAAAAGCATGGTACGTGTTACCAGGTCGTACTCACTTGCAAGTAACAGCTATAACTTCTTTACATGTGTATGTGTCAACATATATTTGTTTTCTAATATAGGCACAAAGCCTGACATTTGGTGGGGGGTTAGGGTTAGTCGATTACATTGACACACCCAGTGCTTGACTAGAACTTACTTTATCGACCCTGAAAGAATAAAAGGCAAAGCTGACCTCAGCAGAATTTGAACTCAGAATGTAAAGATGGACAAAATACCACTAAGCATTTGTTCAGCATGCTAACAGTTCTACCAGCTTGCTGTCTTATTTGCGAATATATGTATATTGATGTGAAAAATGGTGCACGCATCAGTAAGAAGACAAATTAAACTAGATTGATTGAAAGTTTTTTTTTTTTAAGTATTTATTCTGCCTGACATGTTTTTGTTTTCTCATTTTCTCTATCGGGGAAAGCAGTGAACCAAAGGTCAGCCCCAGTGTAGACCTGTAATCAACATCCCTATTGTTCTCAAGATACTTAATATAAAAATAATAATAAATAAATAAATGTAGGCAAATGGAGTTATTTATGAGAAAACAAAGCAACTAAAATATCCAATATAAATCAAGTGACTATTCATTTATTTATAATGAAAAATTTTACTTTTTAAACAGCCATTGCTTATAGTCTTTTCTCAATATAGCAGCTGCATTCTCTTAATTGCTTCATTAAGATTCTAAAATATAATCAAGGAATTGGGAACTTCAATGTTTTGCCAAATGTATAATGTGAATGTAAAAGAAAAAAAAATAACATAAGTGTTTAGGATTAGAAACACGAGGTTTTATTGCTTAACAGGGCAAATTACTCAGGTGATTTACTACATGGATAATACAGAGACTTAATAAGATTATGTAAGGAGATGTGAAAGATTGGATAGAAGTAGATCTTACATCAAGAGAAGATGTCTAATACACACCATCGGTGCAAATTTTAGTTGAATATTTCTCCCTTTTATTTATTTTTAATCTGTCTATTCCTGAACATTGACAGAAGATTATGTAAATAGAAAATTGTCTTATAATGACTGAGTTAATAATAACTTCTTTTTCTTGCCTGGAAATGGAAAAGAAGCAATTAGAAATTTCATAAAAGTTATAAACTAGGCGTTTAAATAATTAAATTACAGGCTGTGATTGGCTGTTGGTCATGATTTAGTCTGTTTTTTATTCCATCTACTGTAGTAATCTATAGTAATCTCCCTTGCAAGCTATGCATGCCTTTAACAGCTTTCTGGTTTTGCGTAGAGATTTTTATTCATTTTTCCTTTTTAGCTAGCTTTACACAACATACTAAATCGCGTGTGATTGTGTATGTGTTTTACATAGTCAGACAGGCAATAAATCATTTTAAAGTTTATTTGAAATGTCTTAAAATATTATGAGGTAAATCTCTTTCCCAAATAAGAGATGTCAGTGCAGAAGGAATGGAAGAATCTTAAAAAAGCTAAAAGAGATCCTCATCATAAAATGTTCTCTTTCAGGTGAGGGACTTACATGACTTGTTTCTACATAAAGTAATACATATATAAACAATTCAATATTAAATGGCAGGATTACTTAATACTTTTGAGTAGAGTACACATATTAATTTTTATGAGGAAAAGATTGAAAGTGACTTTGCAGACAGAACCTCAAAACCATTGGCAACGTTTTCCTTTTAAAAATATGTGTGTGCATGTAATAATAATAATAATAATAATAATAATAATAATATTATATTGTGCAGTGCTTTCTTCCTTTCAGTTGTCATATCCTAGGTGTTCTGCTATGTAAATGGATGAGAGGGTTGAGAATATGTTTGTTTGTCTATGTTTGCTTGTACCTAAAGCTACCTGAAACAATCATTGAAAGCATGGTACATGCTATGAAACCATGCTCACTTGCAAGCAATGGCAGTATCTGTGTGAACTTTATATAACAAATTCACTTTCCATAATACTGCTATCAACGATATATTATTCCTTAAATATCAACAAAATGGAGAGAAGAGATCTATTACATGGCTGACTACTGGCTTTCCATAATGAAATTCCTTCCTCAGGCCTGACACCATGGAAAGGAACATTTTAGACACAAGTATATGGGCAGCTTTAACCATTGGAGGAGGCCTTATACTTGTATTATCTTGCCTGTTTTTGTTAAAGAATTGTTGTACATTACTCATAAAATTTGCTGTACATAAATCTAGCCAGTTCTGTAACAAAAACTGTGGTTATATTTATGTGCAACAATAAAGCATTTAGATAACATTTCCAGACGTCTCTTCTTCTGAATAGTTTTTTTTTTTTTTTTGCATTGTTTTGTTTCCTGGGTATTTTTTTTTTTCTGTGGGTTGATTGCAGTTTTTTCTTTTTTCAACTGTTTCATGTTCATTGCTTATTACTGGTTTCTCTTATTTGAGAGACAACAGTAATAAGTTATTGCATTAATTATGTCATAAACTTCACTAGATCTAACACACACACACACACACACACATATATAACAAAACAGACATGTACACGCAAAAATACAGACATATACTATTACACTCAGTGACGCATACTTATGCACTTAGTAATAGAGACATACACACCCATATGTATATGTAATTATAATGAAATACATACATACATACAGAAATACAGATTTGGAACACAGTAACACAAACACATAGCCACGCATCAATATAAATGTAATAACACAGACACGTGGTTATATATCAATATGCACAGAATAATGCAGATTTACACACTTTTACATACAGTTATACTGGCACACAGGGTAATACAAACACATGTGCATATACAATTTATTGCATGTGCACACACTTTTACATATATTGTAATATTGGTTTCAAATTTTGGCGCAAAGTCAACGATTCGGGGGAAGGAGTGAGTCAATTACATCAGTCCCTGTGTGCAACACAAACTCATTGTGCATCTACACAAATTCATTTTTACCTCCGGGAAGGGGTGGTCCATCTTAATCTGGCCTCTATCCTATGACCTGTCCAGTATGAGAACAAGGGGCTTGTTCTCTGCTAGCATAGTTCTCTGAATCACTGAAGCATGCAAGCCACCACAGCACAAGGATTGCATCATGTGGTGGCAATAAAATAAAGTACTTGACAAATACTGGGGGTCAATCAAATCAGCCGTTTCCCCTGAATACAATACAAAACAGAATTCATAGTCTTCTGCTTGTTTTAGCTATCCTTTTGGTTGTTACGAACATATAAGGTGGATGGAGGATAAAGAAGTACCGTGTAATTCAAACTGAAAGAATACCTGGAGGAACGAGACAAAGGGAGACATTTGAAGAAGTAGCAAAAGGTTGATTAGAAGGTGCTGATCCTCGTGAGAGTGAAGAGACACTGGTCTTCATTGGACAAAGGATGAAATTCTCTGCTAGAGAAGACTTGTCCAGTCCGTGTGAGAAAGGAGAAAGAGATGTGAAATGATGAATATATTTGTGTGGGTGAGTGCTTATGTGGATGTGTGTGAGCATGCACATGTGTGCCTTGCTTAGGTGCAGAAAATATCACTCATGCTAGCATGGAAACATTTATATATATATATATATATATATATATATATATATATATACAAACACATATATATATAAACATATTTACAAATATTAACTTTTGTGTGTGTGTGTGTATGTATATATATATATATATATATATATATATATATATATATAAACATAATTAAGGGATCAGCAATAGTTGCTTCACCACATACTGGCCTGGCCTATGTAAGTTCGGAGATGCTGTTCATATTGTGCTGATGCACGATGTCGCCCGGTCGTGCATGCACAATTGCCTGCATCGTCGAATTTGCAAACTGGAATATCATACTGATGAGGAAATGAAAAGTTTTTACTTTTCTAAGCCAGAAACACGTCTATGATTAACTATGACTGGTTAGTTTCGTTATTTTTTCTTCGCTTTGCCTTTGTGAGTTACAAGTATTGCTATCTGCTGGAGTTTCAGCACTTTAGCTGCTATTTCTAAACTTCGGTATGTGGTGAAGCAACTGTTGCTGATCCCTTAATTATGTTTATAAATGTATAAGAACTTTTAAATGAGTTCTTCACCGATAATGGTGTTTACATACCGAAGGGCTTGGTAAAAATTATTAATTATTAATTTATTAATAAATTAATAAATTGATAATCCTTTACCCTTTTATTTGTATATATATATATATATATATATATATATATATATATATAAAGGATTTTCATCTAATGATGTAATTGTACTAGGTATGAACTACAAGTGCTCAGTTTGGTTTACCACTAAAACTTCAGCTTGAACACCAATTGAGAACAAGTTGGTGTTGAAGCTGCCTTTCAAAGCTAGCTAAAAGCGATTCATCTCTGCAGATGAACCATGGTCAGCCTTTCACCTTTTTTTTTTTATCTAAAAGGGATTTTTATCCCAATATTTACATACTGTTATTTATAGGCTTATATGCTTCAAGATTCCACTGTTCCAAAAGTTAATTTTAAGTGTGTTCGTGTGTGTGTGTGTGTGTGTGTGTGTGCATGTGTGTATGTATGTATGTATGAAGCATGTGGTTTAGTGTTTAGGGATGTTGCATGTATGATCATAAGATCATTTTTTTCTTTTGATTCTCAGATCGGCTGCACATTGTGCTCTTGAGAAAAACACTTCATATCCACTCGGCTGTAAATGGATAACTTTGCGATGGACAAGCCTTCTAAGCTGGGGGAATGTTGGCCTGCTCACCTAACCAGTGGGGGGGGGGGCATCATTCAAATGCCAAAAACGATGTGAAGTACATTGTGACCAGCGATGATGAATAACAAAATCTGATAGTCTGGTCAATACCATGATATTGTGTGTGTGTGTGTGTGTGTGTGTGTGTGTGTCTTATTCTTGACATTTTCCTTGTACACTTACTCTTTTGTGGATTTTTATTGTGTCTGCATATAGTATATAAGCATGTGTATGAGTATGCATGTCTATATGTGTTTAATTGCTGGCTCTGGAATAAGCGATCGTTCCCATGTACTTTTTCTAGGCTTTCTGAAACTGGTGAGCATGAGGCCTTTAATGTCCTAGTGAAACTGTAGCAGGTAAATACTTGCAGAGAAGACATGAGAAAAGAGGAGAAGGTTGCAGAGGGCTGATTGTTCATGGAAGGAGGGCAAGGGTATAGTAGTTAGGGATGAGCAAGGGGGCTTGGATGAAACAAGAATGATGAAATTTAGTGCAAGAAAACAGTAGAGGGATCTGTACAGAGGAGGTACAAAACCACTCAGCTCTGAGTATGAGTATTCCTGTGTTTGTTTGAAAGAAAACAGTTTTCATATTCAGAAGAAAGAACTCAATACCTTAAGAAGTAGTGTAAGCTATTATAGTGGTTAATATTCACCAATAAAATTATATATATATATATATATATATATAAATTACAGAGATGTAGACACACTGGCACTTGTCAAGCAATGGTGAAGGACAAACAAAGACACACACACACACACACACACACACACACACACATATGATATGATAGGCTTCTTTCAATTTCTGTCTACCAAATCTACTCTCAAAGCTTTGGCTGGCCTGGGGCTATAGTAGAAAGCACTTGTCCAACGTTCCACACAGTGAGACTGAACCCGGAACCATGTGGTTGAGAAGCAAACTTCTTACCACACACAGAACATGAAACTGAAGAAGAATTACTTAATAATTTTTTTTATAAAGTACATATTTATTATATTTTTACAAGAAGTTGGGTGACAGTGACTTCTAAGTTTTGGCCTGACGATGGCTAGCAAGCTAAAACTTACAGTCCCCACCACTGTCCTTGTAAAAGTATAATTTATATATATATATAAGAGAGAGAGAGAGAGAGGGGAGGAAATGAGGGAAAGAGAGTCAACATGCATATATTTATATATTCATGTATGCATAAAGTTAGTGTCACAAACAGAATGCATCAAGTACACCATGTAAAGTGGTTGGTATTAGGAAGGGCATCTTGCTATAGAAAACAAGCCCAAAATGAAACTTATAACCAAGATATATTCCTCTAACCCATCTCAGAGAGCAGTAATGGTCTGTTCAACCTATGCCAGCATAGAAAGTGGATGCAAATGATAATAGTGACAAACATATATATATATATATTACATATATACATACATGCACATATATATATACACACACACACACGTGTGTGTGTGTTCATATATATGTATATATATAATGCATATGTATATGCATATATATATAACATATATATATGTATATCTATACACACACACACACACACACAGAAATACATCCCCTGTAAATGTACCCACACTTTATCTTGTCACGTGTATCCAAAACTTTATCCAATTTTCAAAAATAATTATTCTAATATTTTCTCAAATATACTTTCACTGCATCATTTTATTATATTTCTTATGCCAATTTTATTGCATTTATATACCAAACATATTACATTCCCGCATTGAATTCTATCATATATTTTGTAAACAATCTTATTAATAATTCATTGCAAACGAATGTTGTTTGTTAGTGTTGTTACTGCAATTGTTGTTGTTGTTGTTATGATTATGATGATGTTGCTGCTGTTGTTGTTATTGTTGCTGTTGTTATACAATGAATAAATAAATAAATGAATATGTATATACATTCTTTTATTTACCTTAAATTCTTGTTAAATCCCAGATGAAGGTTATCTAGATTTGCTCGGTCGGTATTGAGGGCGTTGGTCACACAGTGGCCAAATAACCAGCCTACAAGTCCAGATCCTATCACTAGCAGTTGCTGAATTATCATCCACAGTGAAAGCTGTTGATACTGAAAACAGCTCAGTCCAACTAGCTGTGATAAGGTACTAAGAGACATATGGTTAAGCACCTCAAAGAAAACAGCAAGGAACATTGTATAAATAATGACTGTTTGTAATGAATGTTGAACATTCATAACAACTTAAAGGACATTATGATATAGTTTCGAAAGGGAGGGGTCCTGCCAAACTAACTTCCTTTATTTATTATATGCTATTAAGAAGTCTTCAGCAGACTTTAACCAACTAAATGGTTTACGGAACTCTCACAAATTACATAAAATCCATCCAAAAACAACTTTGTTTTCTTTTTCTCTTTTACACACACACATATATATATATATATATATATATATATACACCCAGATACACATATATACATTACACTTATGTATATATTACATATATATGTGTGTGTGTGTGTATTACATTTATATATACATATATATATCATATTTATATATATATATGTATACTACATTTATATGCACTTGTGTGTGTTTGTATTTGGAAGTCATGCTAATGCAAAAGCACCATTTTTTTTTCAATATTGTGTGTTCTTTGTCCATTGACATATCTACATTGAGATATTTTTACCTGCATCTCATGAATGTACTTTCAATTCATGTCTGTATCTGTATACATACGTGCGTGTGTGCATGTATATATGTGTGTGTGTGTGTATGTATATACACACACACACATATATATATATATATGTGTGTGTGTGTGTATATATATATATATATATGTGTGTGTGTGTGTGTGCAAACACAATCTCACCACTAAATGCCTGTGGTGCTTGGTTGGTTCTCATTGGTGTCAGCTAAATCTGTGATCTTCAGCAATGTAGTTGATAACACAGCTGTACTGAAACATTCTCAGCAACAGTTAATCCACATCACTTCATTGCATTCCATTTTAGCCTGCTCTGCCAAACACAAGATTTCTTGGAAATTTTCTTATTTTATTGTTGTTGTTGTTATAACTATATATCTATTTCAAAAGGCATCCCCAGATTTTTTTCTACAAATCGCAGCCAAAGTGTACCCACTTTCAACATCATATATATATATATATATATGAAGAATAATAATAAATGGAGCAAAACGCATATAATCAATAAGTTCCTTTGATTATATGCGTTTTGCTCCATTTATTATTATTCTTCATATTTACTCAAAATATATCACTTTAACTTGGTATTTCTACCTATTAACCGGGTATGATATCCCAGTTTTTTGTGCGATTTTTGCTACCCTGGTAACTATTAACATATTTTCATTATTGAAGTTTTTTCAACCGAGATAATATTAATATATACATAAATCACTATATATATATATATACACACTCACATTTATATGTAATTTATATATATGCATACATATTTATATAAAATACATGTACGCAATATATATATATATATATGTATGTATGTATAAAATCAAGAACTCAAGACAGCATTGTCAATGATATTGCCATTGTATTTTCTTGAATTTTTACTTAAATTTTTACTCTAAATATTTTTCTGATGGAAGGGGCAATGTCCATGA
The DNA here is from genome assembly GCF_046866305.1 of Octopus bimaculoides. Classification (NCBI taxonomy): domain Eukaryota; kingdom Metazoa; phylum Mollusca; class Cephalopoda; order Octopoda; family Octopodidae; genus Octopus; species Octopus bimaculoides. The sequence goes on along the minus strand of NC_142945.1, from coordinate 13,313,679 downwards.
CCTTTGCAGTCCCTTTACAACTAGTATATTTGATACAGGTGACGTTCAGTTCTCAATGGGTAGTCAGGAAATTCCAAAGCTATCATAAAGTTCCAAGGAAGACGCATTGTTATAAAGACAACTAGATTTTGCAGGATCTTCGGAAGGAATAATGAGGCAAGATTCAGTACAGATCTTCACAGGAGAACATGGATAGCATTTATATGCAACTAGCTAGTTCTAAACAACAGAGAAAATGGTCCACATCTATCAGGTTGATGTTCGTTGTCTTAGTAAATCTTTGATAATCAGTTAAGAGTGTGTCTTCTCTTAAATGAGATGTTCCCAAAGTAATTAGGAGATTAGGTCCACCTTCTCAGAAAATTTTGTGTCAAGTATTACCTGCCAACGATTATTCTTTCTTGCATTTGCAATGGACTCTGTGACAGAGTTCTGAGAAGCTGCTGACTGAACAATGCTAGAAGTCTAGTCTCAATACTCAGTTGAGACTGTTTTGTTGGATTTATACTTCTTTTTATTTATCTATTTATTTATTTATTTACTTGCTAACAGCCATTCTGGGACATAGTCCTGAAAGAAAATAAATCATTGCTGGTGTGTTCAGGTCCCCGTAACTTAGTGGTTCGGCAAAAGAGACCGATAGAATAAGTACTAGGCATCCAAAGAATAAGTCCTGGGGTCGATTTGCTCAACTAAAAGGCGGTGCTCCGGCATGGCCGCAGTCAAATGACTGAAACGAGTAAAAGAGTATTTGTTTGAGATTTTTTAAGAATTACGTCCAGGGTTTCTTGGCAACATTAGAGGCCTCTGGACAAATCAATGCACAAGGTCCTATAGTTTTTTAAATCCCTACATACATCCATTAGAATCGAGCCCCTAAACCCGCAAGCTCCCCGCCCCTGGGTAACTGCCTAGTGTGCCCATACCTGAAGATGATACTGATTACATCATAATTTCATCAACTGATATTTTTGGTCAGTAAAAAAAAAATGCAGACACACTTATGTAAAGATCATTAAAAATGTTTGGTTTCTTAATTGGTTAACCAGTTGCTAATAATTACTTAGAGTATCTGCTGCTATATGTTTTGTGAATGTTTGGCACCAAAGTAGAAATTAATTTATTTCAAATTAAGGGAGAAACTAATTAATACTTTGGGATGATATGACATAACGATTTGGAAAGACACATGGGGGATGATTAATGAATGACATTACACACTCATCAGTGAATAAAAATGTCTTTCTATTCAGCTTCATGGAGGATCCCCCACCTCTCTCTCTGTCTCTTCTATATACCCATGCATGAACACACACTCACATTCCACACACATACTGCATGCCATCATGGACAAAATTCTTCAACTATAGCCCTAAGCTAACAGAAGCATTGCAAGTGAATTTGTATACAGAAACTAAAAGAAAAGTTCATCAAATATACATATATATATATACATATATATATATATATACACACACACACACACACATATATATATATATATATATGTGTGTGTTTGAGATTGTGTCTTCTTGTCATCATGTGACATTTAGTTCAACATTTTCCTATTTCTATCATTGCTAACCATTCTTTGTTGCAAAAAATATTCAAAATTAAACTCGAAATAACCACACAGCATTCTTTCTAGATTATTTATAAATGATATTTGAATTCCTTATGTTTAATTTTTAAGTATTTTCTTAATTTATACACGTGATGTATCTTTGTGGTCAGCAGTCATAGGAAAGATTATTCAAGCTTCCAATTTAGCCTTAGCTTAATGAAAATCATCAAGTTAAGGCTCAACTAGAATTTTGAATTTTAAATCAAAGAGTAGAAAAAGTGCATAGAATTTAATTTTTTTTTTCCTTATACATTATAAAGATCTTAAAATTTCCCTTCAAAACCATGAGTTATTCATTGTAGGGTAACCAAATGCAATGTGATGCCTTAAATTATTATATTTGTTTGCATGATTGCATGGACATCAATCAAGATAATTTTGTTTGAGAATTATTTGTCAAAAAACATTTGACAATTTTCATCTCATTTTATTTAAGTAAACTGATCAATGTTCAGAATGACACCAATTTCTTATAATTCTAGTGCTCTTTTTTTTTTTTTTGCCTGTGACATTCAAACTAGGGTGGGTGGGTCCGTCTGTATAAACACTGCAGTCCAATAGCAAATACAAATATTTTTTCATAATTTCTGAAATTAATTAATTGCTGGAATGTATCATAATTTATGATCCCTCGTTAGATGATTTATGCCTAGAAATTGCTTAGATATATTATTTGTTGTAATTCATCATATACCTATTGTATATGAAGCGGGGTGCATGTGTGTGTCTGTGTGTGGAGACAAAGATAGCAAAAGGGGATGAAGCGAGAGGAAGAGAAAGAGGAACTAGCTACAAAAGAAAAGTGCACTCAATGGAAGGAAAAGCCGGTAGTGCTGATAGAAAGTTCCTTCAAATGCAGTCGCTGTATGCATGACTGCCACTCCTGTGTGGCCCTCTACGGCCACAGGAGATGCCACACCACAATCAGTAGCTAACACAATTTCTTCAGGTGCAGATCCATGGTCTCTCTCAAGAACAAATGCCTACTATATATGTGTGTGTGTGTGTGTGTGTGTGTGTGTGTGTGTATATATATATATACACACACACACATGTACATACCCACTCACATACGTCTGCATACATATTTACACTCATATATACAGGTCTTCTCTTGAGCTCTCAGCAGCCACACACACATTTGTGTGTATATATGCACACATACACCCACATATATACACATGTACATATATCACATATATACTTAAAAATACACAAACACACACACACGTATATGCATACATATATAAAATTGTATACAATCGAATGAAGGATGGAGAATTATATATTTCTTTAATTCATAATTTATAATTTGGTTTATGCACATTTCAGATGAGCCATAATGCAACAACGCATTAATTCTGAACCTAAATTGATCAATAATTAACTGACTACAATATTTATTTACAAGGACAGACAAAGAGATTAAGTCGACTACATCGACCCCCAGTGCATAACTGGTACTTATTTAAACGACCCCTGAAAGGATGAAAGGCAAAGTCAACCTCAGCGGAATTTGAACTCAGAACATAACAGCAGATGAAATACTGCTAAGCATTTCGACCGGCGTGCTTACAATTCTGCCAGCTCGCCATCCAAACTGACTACAACATTACATAGATAAGGTCAATGCTAGCACACCCTCCTCAAACAACTACACTACAAAATATGCACACGCACACAGAGGCACATATGTATATTTGTATACTGACTATATACAAATTTTTTAGAAATAATTAAGCTGGCCCTCCTCGGATTATATTTAAATTATGTATGCATTATTTGGGAATCATACTGCTTATATTTCATTTTTTGTATTTGGTTTGCAAGATTCTGTATGTAAATTTGAGTGTTGAAACAAATTTTTTGTGTCTGAGGAAAGTCATTATGCTAATATCATTAACACATACACTGGCTCAGTTCCACTCCTCTATTATTAATCAACTGGTTAAATATGAAACTAACTAATCGATCTGGTTAAACCAATTGACTAATATTAAAGGAGTGGAATTGAACCAGTATGTGTATTGATAATATTGGTATAATGACTCTCCCTAGACACAAACAATGCCATTTATACATAAACTAATACCAACTTATATATATATACATGTATCAGATATCACATGTCATGCATCTCACATACATGCAAATAATCTTTTTTGCTGACAATTTTGAAATAGTTATGTACAATATCACTTCTCATATCACATTTGCAGAAAATCAGCATAGATATCATCTTAAAGATACGAAACATTAAAAGAAATTAACTAAATATATTTGCTAATCTCTCTCTCTTTCTCTCTCTCTCTCTCTCTCTCTCTCTATATATATATATATATATATATATATTTGTGTGTGTGTATATATCGATGTACATTTATACATATATATGTGTATGTCTATATAAATATATATGTATATATATATGTATATATATATATTCATGTTGTCATGTGCATATATAGGTAAGTGTGTATGTGTATGTAAATGCTTAGTTATGTGTGTGTATGTGCATGTATGCACGCGTGTGTGTGTGTTTGAAGCCAATTGAATTTTTAAGCAAATTCATCAAAAATTTTTTAGAGTTAAAATGATTGAAGTTTTGTAATTAATTGAAATATTCTAAAAGCTTCACATTTTTCATACTTTCATGAAACCAGTTTACTCACGAAAAGATTTGAACCCCATAAACATGGGAATTTTTCATAACTATATTTATATTGAGTTAAAATTGAATTTACTTGATAAAAATTGCAATTCTATTTCCCTTTTTACCCTTTTCTTTTTCTAGATTTTATCGAATTAAAATGTCAAGTGTAGAAATTTATGCAAAAATAGCCTTCATTTTTATATCTCAATTTTATCTAAGTAGATTGAAAGGTTATTATTATTATCATATTATTATTATTGAGTGAGAGAGTAGTGCATGCCACTGTAGTGCATGCTGGCAAAATCATTACTGTCTTGGACACAGTGCTTAGTGGCATTTTTTCCAGCTTTATGTTCTGAGTTCAAATTATCATCATCATCAGAATTATCACATTACTGAAAACTGGGTTTTGTGTATACGTACATGCCAGATTCTTGACAATAACATATTATTTATTCTTACCAAAATATTCATTTAACTGCAATCATGCATTGTATGATAAATATTTTTGCTTTAGTTATTTCTGTTCAGAATTAGAATATGTCTTCGCCATTGTAAAAGAAAAAAATATCGAATATATTAACCAAAGAAAATAAATCAAGGAAAAAAAACAAATTAAAAAAGAAAGATGAAAATTTGAATAACATCTGATTAATGCTTATTGAAATGTTTTTACTTTTTAAGGAGAAAGGTCTTATTAATTGTTTTTTTAGATTGGTTTCTTTCAACAGCTGGTTATTTCCTCAAATATTTAAACAAACCATCTTAGTCAGATGTTTTTAACCAAAAATAACTCAGCTAAATATATTGAAACTGTTAGATTAAACTGAAGAGATAATAGCAAACGAACTGATATCTTATTGGTGTTTAGATCTTTACAGCATGTCAAGAAATGTAAATAGAAACATAATGCGGTAAATTGAAAGAGGTGTTAGAGTATTGGAGAGATTGTCTTATGGTACTTGTTCTGTCTCTAACTGTGTTCAAATTCCACTGAAGTCAACTTGGCTTTTCAGTTATTTTAAGGTCAATGAAAAAAAAAGAAGTACTAATCCCATCCCATTGGGGTTGGATTGGTGAAACAGCAAAACCTTTACTGGTTTTAAGTTCTACTCCAAGTAGACTGGACTTAAACACAGTAAAACAGTCAAGATAGGACAGCTGGAAATAGAGGTGGGGCTGCACATACATACATATATATATATATATATATATATATATATATATATATATATATATATGTATATGTATGAAGCCCTTACAAGAATATACATATAGATACACACATGCACATACCTATTTCTTTACTGCCCACAAGGGGCTACACACAGAGGGGACAAACGGATTAAGTCGATTATATCGACCCTCAGTGCGTAACTGGTACTTAATTTATCGACCACAAAAGGATGAAAGGCAAAGTCGACCTCGGCGGAATTTGAACTCAGAACGCAGTGGCAGACGAAATACCGTTAAGCATTTTGCCCGGCGTGCTAACGATTCTGCCAGTTCGCCGCACATGCACATACCAATATATGCACACACACACACATATATATACAAGCAAACAGATGTACATGCACACCCACTGTACATTTAAATGGATAAAATAGAAGCTTGCCTCTATTTTATCCACTGCCCATTAACCAATCTTTAGCAATTAAAATGGGAAATTAATTTAGCTTTCATTTCTATTATAACATTGAAACCATTGTAGGTCTTGCATCAAGCTAATTATATATACAGAAAGTTAATAATTACGTAGAATGTCATTAATTATACATATAAAAGTTTACTATATCAATTTGAAAATTAATATAAAACTTACTAATTATGAAGTAAAATGTTAGAAACATAATCCTGATGAAATAGAACAGTGACAAGTTGTTTTGGCTGTTTCCTTTATGTGGCTTTAATTGTATTAGAAACGCATCTAATTGGAAGAGTGAGAGTAATTATATAAAATTAATTAAAATATTTTTTCTTTGAATTATTCTTACTAATTTTTATTTTAGATGTTTTATTTTTAAATATTTTGCAATTTTTGCGTGATTTTTTTGTTTTTTAGTAAGATCAGCATTTTCCATAAAGCCCTCATAAGAAAGTATTGTTTAATAATTAAAGTGTTGTTTAATAATTAAAGTACAAAATAGAAAACAAATAAATGCGGACAATAGGTAGAAGACAGAGAGGGCTGGCTACATGGCAGAATATTGCAATTGTTATAATGAAAAAAAATTATATGTATATTTATAATATATAGGTGTATATATATATCAAAGATTGAATAATATGTATCTATATATATATATATATACAAGTTATATACAGATATATGCACTATTACATGTACATTACACATAATTATATATATATATATATATATATATTACATGTGTGTGTGTTATACATATATACATATGTATGTATATATATGCATGTATATATATATGTATATATATATATATGTGTATATATATATGTATATATATGTGTATATATATATGTATATATATGTGTATATATATATGTATATATATGTATATATATATATGTATATATATGTATATATATATATGTATATATATATATGTATATATATGTATATATATATATGTATATATATATATGTATATATATGTATATATATGTATATATATGTATGTATATATATGTATATATATATATGTATATATATATATATATATGTATATATATTTAATATATATGTATATATATATTTAATATATATATATATGTATATATATATATATATATATATACTTACAAATACAAACATCTTCACACACATATATTGATTTTGACTTTTTATTGCAAAATGTGAGGCTATATCATCTGCTTGATTTATTTTGAACTTTTGATAGGACTTTTGAAATTATATTTAAAAGAATATTATGTGGTGGGGGGGGGGGGCACAGATACATATACATACATATATATGTGTGTGTGTGTATGCACACACACACACACACACACATTGCAAGTATTTCTGTATATCCAAAGCTTGCCTTGTGGGGGTTTTGTGTCATACCGTGATTACATTTGGGTTCATTTTTGTTTGTTTTGATTTTTTTTATTGAATCTATATTTTCATTTCATTTTCTATTTCTTCTTTTCATTCTTGTTTTGTATTTTTGGAGGCTTTCTACGTATAAAAGTTGTATTTAATGTACTTTTGTCACTGTCAAATAATAAATTCATATTACAAATATAACCAAACCTATGTTTTTTGTTTTTTTTTTTATTATCTTCTATATTTCTTTCAGTCATATTTGTTTAGGCCCTTGACCCTAACACAAAACCTGACCCTCGCTTGTTTCCGCAGAATTTAAACAAATATATTACCGGAAAATCTTCCATCACCACCATACAAAAAAAAAAAAGCCAAATTACTAGTGACGTCCTGACCTATGACACTTGGCCCCTGATCTTTGACCCTCCCCATATGTGCCGTGCCACACTCCTAAGTGTGCCACAGGGCTCCCCATATATGCCTCTAAGGATGTGCCATCCTCGTAAGTGTACCATAGGGCTCTCCATATGTGCCGCCAAGGATGTGCTACCCTCGTCCGTGTGCCATAGGGCTCCCCATATGTGCCGCCAAGGGTTAGGGTTGGGTTAGGGAATTTCTGAAGGATTGATAAAGATCAGGGGCCAAGGACGCCCCATATGTGCCACCCTAGTGTGCCATAGGGATCCCATGTGCGGTCAAGGGTCAGTAGCTAGCTACTGGTAAAGATCAGGGGCCAAGGGTGTGCCGTAGGGCACCCCATATGTGCCACCCTCGTAAGTGTGCCATAGGGCTCCCCATATGTGCCGCCAACGATGTTCCACCCTCGTAAGTGTGCCACAGGGCTCCCCATATGTGCCGCCAACGATGTGCCACCCTCGTAAGTGTACCATAGGGCTCCATATGTGCCGCCAAGGGTAAATGGTCAGTAGCCAGCTACTAGTAAAGATCAGGGGGGAAAAGGGTGTGCCATAGGGCACCCTATATGTGCCACCCTCGTAAGTGTGCCATAGGGCTCCCCATATGTACCGCCAAGGATGTGCCACCCTCTTAAGTGTGCCATAGGGCTCGCCATATGTGCCATAGGGCTCCCCATATGTGCCGCCAAGGATGTGCCACCCTCTTAAGTGTGCCATAGGGCTCGCCGTATGTGCCGCCAAGGATGTGCTACCCTAGTAAGTGTGCCATCGGGCTCCCCATATGTGCCGCCAGTGCCATAGGGCTCCTCATATGTGCCACCCTCCTAAGTGTGCCGTAGGGCTCCCCTTATGTGCCGCCGAGGATGTGCCACCCTCGTGTGCCATAGGGCTCCCCATGTGCCGCCAAGGGTCAAGGGACTAGCTAGCTACTGGTAAAGCTCAGGGGGACAAGGGTGTTCCATAGGGCACCCTATATGTGCCACCATCGTGTGCCATAGGGCTCCCCATATGTGGTGCCAAGGATGTGCCACCCTAGTAAGTGTGCCATAGGGCACCCCATATGTGCCACCCCCCTAAGTGTGCCATAGGGCTCCCTATATGTGCCGCCTAGGATGTCCCACCCTCGTAAGTGTGCCATAGGGCTCCCCATATGTGCCAAGGGTGCCATAGGGCTCCCCATATGTGCTGCCAAGGATGTGCCACCCTCCTACTGGTAAAGATCAGGGGGGACAAGGGTGTGTGCCATTGGGCACCCTATATGTGCCACCCTCGTAAGTGTGCCATAGGGCTCCCCATATGTGCCGCCTAGGATGTGCCACCCTAGTGTGCCATAGGGCTCCCCATATGTGCCACCCTAGTAAATGTGCCATAGGGCTCCCCATTTGTGCCTAAGTGTGCCATTGGGCTCCCCATATGTGCCGCTCAGGATGTGCCACCCTCGAAAGTGTGCCATTGGGCTCCCCATATGTGCCGCTAACGGAATATAACGGAAACCAACGGAAAGGAAAACGATGCTCTGGAATGAAAATTTTTGATGCTCTCCACCCGCTGCTATCTCCTTGCCCTCCACCTGCTACCGCCTTGCTCTCCACCCAGGATGTGCCACTGGGCTCCCCATATGTGCCGCTCAGGTTGTGCCACCCTCCTATGTGTGCCATAAGGCTCCCCATATGTGCCGCTAACGGAATATAACGGAAAATATCGGAAAGGAACGGAAACTAACGGAAAATAACGGTAAGTAACGGAAACTAACGGCAAGGATGTGCCAACCTCCTAAGTGTGCCATACGGCTTCCAATATGTGCCGCAAGGATGTGCCACCCTCGTGTGACATATGAAAACGAGGCTCTGAGGGTTAGAGTTACCTTGGTCCCTGACGTTTGACACTTGGCCTCTGATCCTTGACACCTAACCATTGACCCTTGGCCTCTGAACTTTAACCTAACCCTCGATTGTTTCCGTAGAATTTATACAAATATATTACCGAAAAATCTTCCATCACCACCATACAAAAAAAATACGAAGCCAAATTACCAGTGACGTCCCTTACATAAAAATTGTGTCTTTAGTTGAGTTACCTCCCTTAAAAACACGTCACCCTGAGATGCTCTTGAAATTAAAAAAGTATTACGCAATTCACATGGGAAGTCATAAAAAAAACAAGTATGTTTTGAAGTTAAAGATATAGAAAACAATATATAGAAAACTAATTTACATTTTATTTTATTCATTTATATTTATGAAAGAATAAATTACCTATTTAATTGTTATCGAACCGTTTGTTTGTTTTTAAACCCTGTTCTTTAACAGCAGTAGTGGCAGATTATTTTAATATTACGAATTAATTAAAAGTCTCTACGTAAATTTTCAGGTTGTATAAATTAATCGAATGAGTGTTTTACACTTTAAGTAAATCAATAAACGAAAAAGAAGAAAAATACAAAAGAGAAAAGATTTGTCGTAGTTTAAAAGTTCTGAATTATCTCCCTTGAAGACTGGCATATACAGGCAGAGAATAAGTTTTGAAAGAGATTAGAATAATTAAATTTCTGAAATCTAGGTAAATAAAGTAAATTAAGTAATTAGTATGAGACGAAAAGGTTGTAATTAATTGTATAAGTAAAATGAAATGAGAGTTATTTTGTTTTTGAGATGTATAAATAAATGAATTGTAAATGTTGTTGGTATAAAATCATCGAATGTATAGAATAGTAAAGGAATATATTCAAATTTTCCACGAGGAAAATCATACTTACCTGGCACAGGGGTAAACCATGATCAGCAAGGTGGTTCTCCCAGAGTGAGGCCCTTCCATTGCACTCCGGTTGGGTTGACCTTTGCGATCGCCCCAAATGTGGGCGACTCGGGTGCGCTATTTCTAAGTGTGGGGTCTGCGTTCGCGCTCACCCCGTAAATCAAACAAAGAACAGATTCAGTTAAATCAAAGACCATACTATCGCTAGTGAATGATAGATCGGTCTTATGCATGAATTGTAACGAACGAGAAGCAGTTTTATATAAATGCATGTTTATAGTTATTTTGGCTGCCATATCTAGCTATTTTTTGCGGAATACTATTATGGTTTTATTTCTTCTTCTTGTGGACGAATGTGTATTTCGTATCTTATATAAATGTGTAGTTTTTAGGCTGCTATTTCTAGCAAGTCAATCCTTTGGCTTAGGGTTTTAGATAAACTGCCATATTCATATTCGATACATTTGGGTTCATATTTTCACAATGTTGTATTCCTTTCGCTGCTATTTCTAGCAACTCGAATTACTCTCTTATTAAATTCCATGTAATGGAGTTCTTATTGTGTCTATGTATCTATCCTTTGTGTACAGAATGCAGCTCGGAGCAGAATAGATATGTTGGATAACAACAGTACGTATATGAGTTCAAATCACGTATAATTTTGCTTTTGTGGAAGATTTAAATGCAGATAATAATCAATATCAAATAGTGTACAGTCGTCGATCGTATGAGTGTCTTGGTATAAGAATTTCTTGCACGTGTCTATTTTATCTATCTACAGAGTATTCTAACTCCTTTTATTCAACCCTTTTTTACTCAGTACTTTCGTAAATGGTGTTCTTTTGCAATAAATATATCGGTTTACAATTTTTAAAGATCATAAAATAATTTATCGACGTTAACTCCTATTCACGTCAGTGGAAGTGATATTAAAGTGAAAAATCAAAAATAACTTCGCTATTTTTGGCATTCTTTCGTTTATATGTTTTTATTAGTAATTATTGATAGTTTATATTTTTACAGAAAGGAAATGAGATTTGTAGCGCTGACAATACAAATATATAAGTACAAAATCAGTTCGCCGAATGATTTAAAAACAAGAGATGCAAACGTATAGCAGTAGTAATAAGCAGGATGACATTTTCAATTTTCTGTCTTTTTGATATAATTATTTATTCTGATGTGTGCGGCCCGTTGCTCCCTTCCCTTCCATCTTCTACTGCTTAATTCCCCCACTTTGTTTCCTTGTAATTAAATTATGATAAATATAACATAAGGTTAAACATTTAACACATCATACTGAAATAAAATATTTCACTCCATGTACGGATTGAAAATTCGGAGAGAAAGAAGTCATTTAAAAAAAAAATTAAAAAGCTCAATTACCTCCCTTGAAAAATGTTGATGGAAGCTGGAATTGAATCGGTAATTAAAGATATTAATTTAAATTGTTAAATATAGGTAAAGAAATTAAAAGAGAATAGAAAGACATGAAAGATAAAGGTAATAAATAATTGGTGAAAGAAGAAAATTGCAAAATAATATTGATTTTATGAACGCGAAATAAATGTGCACACAATTTTGGGAATATTTGCATATGGTTAGAATATAGCGATGTGATAGACAGGGTGGAGACTCTAGTCAGGACATGGTCTGGACAGGTGCTGTCCCTGAAACGAAGGGCGGATGTGGTACAGGTCTTCATTGTCCAGATTCGTGGCTGAGCAGATACGACTCCGCTAGTAGTGGAAGGGAGGAAAGCCGTTTGTGAGGCGCTCCGTTTGCTGCCAGGAACTGCCAAAGGATTGGTTACCGTGGTTGATGATGTGCAAACATGCACTGAGGCTAAGACCTCTTTAGCTCTACCTGGATGGTGGCCAGGTGGAATTCACTTGTGGAAGAATTCTTTCCACGACCGGCCTCCTTGTAGGAATTTACCCCCGATTTGATTAAAAGACGGAACACGACTGGATGGCAAAAAGTGTGCCGACAGGCACTCGCGCTAACCCACAGGGCAGGCAAGGTCGGCAGCAGGAATACCACCTCGGTATTTTATGAACGGAGGGCAGGGTATTTGGATAATTACCAAAGATCCCTGACCTGGCAGTGCCTGTTCAAGATAAATTGTTCACACACGGTATTCCAGTGTCACTGACATGTCCAAGGTGTGGGCAGGATGACGAAACCGTCCTGCTCGCCCTTGTACAGTGTCCAGAGATTTCCGGTTTGATAATTTACGAACGCGTGTTGTCACATCTGGGAAGAGTACACCTGTCAGCTGAGTCCATGATTAAGATTGCACCGCCACAGACTGTCAAAGGCAGGTAAGGCGTGCTTTTTGTGCACAGTTGCAATATTGATAGAGTGTACTTGAAGGACCAGAATGAAAGTAGTCGCAACAGGAACCTTTATCTCCGGCTCAGGCTTGCTGTATATCTTCATGGAAACCGTATGTAGATATTTGTACAGATGGAGCCCCTTCCATGGTAGGCTGTGTTAAGGGCCTCACAGCTTTTATAAAACAAAAAAAAAAGCAAAATGGGAATGTTATCGTTACTCACTGCTCTCTTTATAGAGAGGCCTTGATGGCAAAAACCCATAACGAGGCATGTATACGATGTAAATAAATGAAAAAACAACACAAACAGATAAAGATTAAATCAATTTTAATGCGGGATATTACACTTTGAAATGCACTAAGATTTCATGGCAGTATATACACAGTTCGGGCAGAGGTACATATGAGATAATAATTAGGTAGGTGTACAACACATACAAAAAGCAGGATACATTGAAAGATACAAGCAGAGATTAAATCAATTTTAATGCAGGATATTACACTTTGAATGGAAATAAGCAAATGAAAAAGAAAAGAAGTAGGCAGGTGTAAGAAATAAACAGGCAGAGATGCATCAATAACACACATATACAAATACATTTAATCAAGATTTGAAAATCTTGCAATGCATTGTAATAACTTTCAGAAAAAAAAAAAAAAAAAAAAAATTGCACTTTTTGTATCTTTTCCGCCACATAAATTCACAGAGATAGGAGTCAATCATAGAATGATATGTACCACACCATCACTCATTACTCCGTTTCACACACACGCCCAAGTGCTTTCCACTTGTGTGTGTGTGTTCCAGCACCGAAATTAAACTCGATGTTTTATGTCGAAAACTATACTATTCTATCTCTGGAATATGTGAATAAGCTTTCCATAGGTCCTGTGCACATATTTCTCAGACATAGCTGTTGAAATCCACAATAACAGACTGTAGTCATTTCCTTGACACAACAGTACAAAAAAATGACTACAGCCTGCAGAGGAAATGGGATACTTTCCAGCCATGTACCTTTTCTGATGAATACAGTCTCATTGCAGCCTTGATTCTCCCAGATGACTTTCTTTTTCATCAAGTGCCAATTTCTACACTTTTTAACTGAATGTATAATTGCCTTCTCTGTGAAGTATGCTGCTACATCTTCCTTAATTTTAATTGTATCCATCAAATTGCAGAGGCTATATGATTTGGCTGCAACCATACTTCCGAACACACAAAAATAAAATACTGTACAACAGGCAAGTAAACAAAAGTTGTTGAAAATTTAGTCAAAAACGTTAAGAGTAAACTGTATTCCACGAGACACATTCAACCAGTATCTGAAGTTTCAAACTGTTTAGTTAAATAAAATTAATTTAAAAATCTGTCACTGAGATTTGAAAAGATCCTGACAGTCTACCTACCTACCTACATACCCACCCACCCACCCACATATCTATCTATTTGTCTGTCAGTTACCTGCCTGTTTTTCTGTTAGTATTGGGGACAAAAATTTTTGCTAGTTAAATCAATTTACTATAAATACAAGGAAAAATGTTAAATTCACTAAAAATATTGATTACACATATATTGTCGTTGCTATACAGTGTGCTATTCGGAGTATCTCTTGAGATTGCTGTTACCACTTCCCCCACCCTCTATACCGTCTGAGGCGGATCACCCCCCCCCCCCCCCCCGCCTTCTCCCAAACTACGCTACAGACATTGATATGTTCTATGTAGACATAATTTTTTTTTTTTTTAAAGCTAATTTTGATGTTAAACGTTTCTTATACATCAATAATATTTTACTTTTACATAATTGTTTCTTGAATGTATGTTTATATTTCAACGAAACAAGATATTACTTATTCTGGGCATCAAACAACTGGTCATACTACACTGGTATAAGTACAGATACCATGTGTGTGTGTGTGTGTGTGTGTGTGTGTGTGTGTGTGTGTGTGTGCGCGTGCGCGTGCATGCTGTATTTGTCCCCACTACTGACTGACAACCGGCGCTGGTTAGTTTTCATCTTTGTAAAAAATAGAAATCATTGTAATTTGGGAAAGCTTCCGCTGTTCTATCTGGCATGCCTAACGATCATGTAAGAAGCTCTTTTGTTGGCTCGTTTTGTGGCAGTAAATGTAATACAGTAAATATTTTTATCAGTAAACTTACAAACTGGAATTGTCTCCCTTGTTTATTTGCCTTTACAGTTGAATTAAACAAGGTAATAGTTTTTAAATTTCATAATATTTGAAAGAATTAAAGCATAACATTACTAAATCACTTAATTAGAAATAATGAGTTGTATTAGTTGAGTTATAATATATATGATGAAATTTGTTGAAAAATTAATATTAGCATGTAATATTAGAGGCGATATCAGTGAACTTACAAGTATTATATATAATACTGGTGAATTTGACCTAGCATACTGCTACTTGGGCCTTTTCTTGGATTTGTATTTGAAAACCATGTCGTTTACCGCTGCTGTTGTGTGAGTTCGTTTCTGTTTTAATTTAATTGTATTATTGGACTTGTTTCACAGTAAATTTCGCCCAACGGAGCTGAAAATTTCTGTGTTATATTGAAGCTGTATTGGTTGAAAAGTTTTTGAAAATTTTTGTCTCTTGTCTTTCACGACAAGTTGTATAAAATGGAATTTGAATTAACGTCAAATACTGACCTTCTCGGAATGGGACAGACCAAAGAAAACGTTAAAAATAAGGAAGTACAAGAAAAGCAAAGTTTCTCAGAGGCAGTCAACGGAAGTAGTATTGAGTTAGAAGTTGCAATGGATAAACTGTTTCAATTACAAAAATACATACAAAAGTCAAACGAGGAACCCGATACGAGAAAAAATTGTCGTATACAAAATTTATAACGTCAAGGACAATAAAATATCAGATGTTAAAAACGACGTAATCGAACGGTGCTTGGCACCGATATGGGAAAAAATACGCTACATTGGCAGAGGAGTAAGAAGTGCAACTATCGAAGCGAACTTCGAATCATCTAACGTAGCAAAAGAAGTGTCAACCCAAACACTAAAAAATGACTTAATTATGCTGCTACCCACTTACATGGGACGCAGAACCGCGAAGGTAACAGTGGAAGACATTCCAGACGGGTTCAATGCACGGATTGATAGTGTGGGCTCAACTGATAGGAAAGGAAATCCTTGTCTCAAAGGTTTACTAGAGAGCTATAATCTAGTAGACCGTTACCGACTGGATGAGCCGAGCGTTCCACAGTGGACGTGGGGTAACAACGACGGCTCACGCACCTGCAAAGAAAAAGTTGAAAAAAAACAAAGTTGTTGCGGTTGACCGTAACAATGAAAAAATATTAACATTCTTCCAAAGATGTGAATATATAGAAATGTTTAAATGCGACAAAGACCAGTACCATTATGCAAAAATAGGCAAAGAATACTGGGACAATAAACTGGTGCAAGAGAATATTAAAGGCAATACAATAAAAGATGTGACAACATACTTTTGGGAGAATAAATTGCCAATCAGCCCAGCAGTCACCCCAGCCCAGAGCCCAATCACAACTCCCAAAAAGAGCCCAGCAGAGATGGAAAGCATGAGGGGAGTAAGCAAACCTAAACCGCCATGCTCCCTCATGCAATCGTAAGTAAAACTTAATTTATTTCTCCAATGATTAAGTTAGGCTGCTTGAATGTGCGTGGAATGGGGTCAAAATGGAAACAGGCTTGCTTTCGGAACGACCTCATTTCACATAGAATAGATGTGGCTATTGGGACCGAGTCCAAGATGAAGGGACCTCAAGCGTTCTCGCCTCTACTGAATGGTTACAAGAAATTTATTTCTCCTAGCTGAGGGGGAGGTGCAGGCGTGGCAGTCCTTATCAGGAAGAACTTGAACTTACAGGTTAGTTACTGTCTTTCTGGACCCAGAAGGTAGGCTGGTTGTCCTGGATGTGACTTCTGTGAGTAAACACTCCTTCAGGTCGGTAGCTGTCTACGCTCTTACAGAGCGTAGACAGGCGGGTTTTTACCGAGACCTGGAGCACTTTCTGGTGACATCAAAAACAGTAGTAATGGTAAGGGACTTCAACATTATTCTCGATGCACGGGTTGATAGTGTGGGCTCGACTAATAGAAAGGGGAATCCTTGCCTCAAGGGTCTACTAGAGAGCTTTAATCTAGTAGACCGTTACCGACTGAGTGAGCCAAGTGTTCCACAGTGGACTTGGAGTAATAACAATGGCTCACGCAGATCGTACTTAGAGTATTCTCTGTCCACAATTCTGTATTGTGCCTTACACTGATCACAAGCTTGTGACGTGTGTGGTGCATGTAGATAAGTGTCATAGACAGGGGCCCGGGTACTGGAAAATGAACAAGTCTATTTTGACTTGTGAAGCTTTCCATGCCTGGATTAAGGAGTTAGTTCAGAGGGCATTATGTGGCACGATCATTAATCATGGGACAGACAACAGATAAAGTTCAAAATAAGGAAACACAGGAAAAACAAAGTTTCTCGGTTGCAGTAAACGTTAATAGCATTGAATTAGAAGTGGCAATGGACAAGCTAATTCAATTTCGTAAATACATTCAAAAGTCTAATGAGGAAACCAAACTTGTACCACCCCCTGAAACTGTCAACGCTATATGAGAAAAAATTGTAGTATATAAAATATATAACATCAAGGAAAAGAAAATATCAGACGCAAAAAACGAGGTGGTGGAACGGTGCTTGGCACCAATATGGAATAAAATATGCTACGTTGGCAGAGGAGTTAGAAGCACAACCATCAAAGCTAACGTAGCAAAGGAAATGTCTACACAGACTTTAAAAAATGATGTTATTATGTTGCTACCCACTTACATGGGACGCAGAACAGCGAAAGTGACAGTGGAGGACATTCCAGTCGGGTACAACGTTATGTGGGCAGCAGAGGCGGCTATTTTTGACGTGGAGGGGAAAATAACAATTTTCCACAAGAGAAGGAAAGAAGCCTGCAATTGGAAAGGACAAATACTAGAGTTGGTGATTCAAGCTGAGAGCTCCACTCTAGAAAATTTACCAGACAGAGTGTTCGTGGGAGAGGGGCACACTATCCGTGTCTCAGTGGAGGGACGTCGCCCCAGATGCTTTAAGTGTGGGCGGAAGGGACACATCCGCTCTGCCTGTATTAAAAAGAAAAAAACTGGTGAAGCCCCTCCTCTAAACACAGAGGAGGAAAAAAACGCAGACGAAAAACAGAACGAAATGACCAATGGAAAAAAGAAAACAACTGGAAATATAAAAAAACAACAGAAAGAAAAATTAAATGAAAACCAAAAGGCAGAGGAGAGGAAGCAAAACGAACCAGAGGAGATGGAATTTACAACTATAACCAACAAAAGGAAGAAAACGCATACCCCCAACTCCCCTCTCCAATCAAAAAAGAAAAATAGCAATGACGCAGACGAACTACAAAAAAAAATCCCCCCAACCTCGAATCCCTGGCACGACTTATGCCGGCAAACAGTTTGCAGTACCAAACAGCCCGCCCATAAAACAAAGGTTTTAAACCAACTGATAAAATAGTCAGGTTTAATATAAAGGATGAGAAAGTGGTGAGGCTAATTAAAGCTCATCCACGTATAAAATTTTTCAAATGTACAGACACCGAGACGGAGTTTCGTTACGCAAAGATGGGAGAAGAAGAATGGGGAGAGAAACTCCTGCAAGAACATGTGAAAACAAATCATATCAAAGACGTTACGAAAGATGTGATTGCGGGAACATTAATAATCAGCCCGGCAGCCACCCCTACCCAGAGCCCGGTGGCAACACCAGTAAAAAGTCCAGTGGCTTCAGGGAGCGAGGAGGATGCACGCAGACAGAAACTGCCATGCTCCCTCTCGCAACCGTAAGTTTTTATTTTTTTCCTTTCTTCAATGATTAAGTTGGGCTATTTGAATGTACGTGGAATGGGGTCGCAAGATCTATGGACAGGAGGAGATGCAGAAAGTCTTTCATCAGCATTTCGCCCGGTTGTTCGGGGAGGGTGGTCCGCGACTCAGCACGCGAGGCTGGATGCTGTGAAGGACCAATCACTCCCGCAGAGGTAAGAGAGGTGTTGGCCGGGTGCGCCAGAGAAAAGTCACCGGGGCTAGATGGTCTACCCTACGAGTTTTATCGTTGTATGCCAGACTTGTTCGGGGATATACTGGCTAGTGTTTATGCAAACTGGCAGCAGAACGGGAGGATTCCCAGTTCTGTGAGTTGGGGAGTTGTGACACTGATTCAAAAAAATCCAAACAAGGAAGATAACATCGGTAATTATAGGCCCATAACTCTACTTAATGTAGAGTTAAAGATTCTGGCAAAGGTGTTAGCAAAAAGGTTGAAAGCTGTCGTGGAGAAACCTGTCAAGAAGGCACAGACTTGTGCAATCCCAGGCAGGTTGATCCAGGATAATCTTCACCTTCTCCGCTATACTTTAGATAGGGTTGGGAAATTAACTGGCAAAGGAGGGGCATTGGTCCATTTAGACCAAAGTAAAGCTTTCGATAGGGTGGACCATCGATACCTAGGGACTGTCCTCGAAGCGACTGGGCTGGGCACTCGCTTTCGTGGGTGGATCTCCGCTATGTATAGCGGCATCAAATCCATGGTCCAGATAAACGGCTACCGTTTTCGATCAAGCGTTCAGGTCGTCAAGGGTGTCCCTTGTCTCCGCTTCTGTTCGTTTTAGCCCTTGAGCCATTACTGCGGAGGTTGGAGAAGTTAGACGGCAATCCAAATGAAATCGGATGCGGTAAGTCTGTTTCTGCTTATGCGGATGACGTCACCCTCATCATGCCCAACGAAGCACATCTAACTCGTGTAGAAGATGCTCTCAGAGGATACGAAGAGGTAGCAGGGGCAAAAGTCAACAAGGACAAGTCCATCGGTTTGCGCCTCGGCACCTGGAGGAGCAAGCCGATTTCTTCAACTTATCAGGACATACAATTGTGCTTTCCAGATGACCTCCTTTGGGGCTAAAGTTGTCCGAGAGAAAAGGCAGATGCCAACTTTTAAGGTCCACCTCATTGGGTCACTCCAGCCCCCTAACACCCGAACAATAGTTCACCGGCGTTTTTGCAGCTTTATTTCTTCTCTGACTACAATCAACAGGCCGCAGCACGAGTAGCCAATTTCCCGGCGAATGGAGACAACACAGAGGCTGAAACTTTTGACAGATACATCTTACTTGGCCTACAAACAATGCTGCACGAGCACAACAGCTACATCCTCAGCTGCAAATGCGCGTTGGAGAATGCACCCTGTCCCAACTACAATGTCATCACTGACACTGACATGAGGCCATCCCGGGGGAATGCTCGCTACTTCAATGCTCCCGCATGCAATGAGGTGGCAGTCGTTCTTCATTGGGACCAACACAACCCTAGAGATATAGTTATCTCATGCCGTGACGGCGGCCTTCGTAGGATTAGTGAAACTCAATGCTCTTACGACAGCCCTTTTGTTCACTTGCTGGGAGGATGGTTACCATTTCAGCATTCAACATCGTCAACCCAACTGAGAAGAAGAATGGGGAGAGAAACTCCTGCAAGAACATGTGAAGACAAATCATATCAAAGACATTACGAAAGATGTGATTGCGGGAACATTAATAATCAGCCCGGCAGTCACCCCTACCCTGAGCCCGGTGGCAACACCAGTAAAAAGTCCAGTGGCTTCGGAGAGCGAGGAGGACATTAGCCAAAACAGTGTCATCAAGGGCATATTATGCCTACATATTTATGCTGCGGGTGAACAGCTTCAATCACTCGCGAGACCTACTTCATCAGTTTGCAGTGGACATGGCTGCCAAGGTTGAATCTGAGCGTCTGTGTTCTATAAAAACACACCAGAAAGAGCTGCGCAGTGACAGCTACATCCATCTATGAGATGGGATCCAGAATGATGCTGATCCCTGAAGCCTGGGAAAGACCTGCATCTTACTCTCCAGCTACACAGGGGGGACCCAAGTATATGCACGAACGAACCCAGGACGCAATGACATACGTCTGAAATTATTGCCGTCTGGACCCATTTATTACGTTCACGTGCAACCCAAAGTGGGTGGAAATAACCTGTGAACTTTACCCTGGGCAACAAACTGCCCACAGGCATGACCTACTTGCTCGAGTGTTCCAGCTAAAGTTGGCCAAGTTGATGTCATTAATCAAAAAGGGGATGATTTTGGGGCCAACCAAGTGTGACATGTACACCGTGGAATGGCAGAAGAGAGGAAATCCACATGCTCACATTCTGATTTGGCTAGCGACGAAAATCAACTCTAATGATGTTGATGCAATCATCTCAGCTGAGATTTCTAACCCTGTCATCGACCATGAGTTATATGACATTGTCAGCATGAACATGATTCATGGTCCGTGTGGGATGGGTGTTGATGGCCATTATGCGTGCCTACAGAATGGGTCACGTAGTAGGGGATTCCCTAAGCAATTTGTTGATGAGACACGGACCAATGGAGACGGGTACCCCCTGTACAGACGGAGACGGCCTGAAAACAGTGGCTTCACCACAACAGTAAAGTCGACAATCGGTGGGTTGTCCTTTACTGCTCATATAAACATTGAATTTTGCAGTTCCGTTAAAGTTATAAAGTACATTTGTAAGTACACTAACAAAGGCTCCGATGCCGCCGTATTTGGCCTTCAAAGTGCCAGTGGAAGGGATGAAGTTTCTGAGTACCTGTTGGGACAGTACATCAGCAGCAATGAGGCTTTTTGGCATATCTTCAGTTTCCCCCTCCACCAAAGGCATCCGGCAATCGTGCATCTGACTGTTCATTTGGAGAATGGTCAGCGTGTATACTTTTCTGAGCACAATGTTTCCCAGTTGACTGCCCTGCCGAAGGAGACAACTCTTACTGTTTTTTTTATGTTGTGTCAAACTGACACATTTGCAAAGCGTCTTATTTATCCGCAACTGCCATTCTACTTTGTGTGGGATAAAAACATTTGGACACTAAGACAGTCGGGGGTTGATGTAGATGGGCATCCAGGCATTAAGTTTTCAGATTGCCTCAGGAGGGTATACACGGTGCACCCAAGCCAGCAGGAGTGTTTTTACTTGCAACTCCTTCTTCATGAAGTTGTCGGTCCAGAAAGCTTTCGGGATATCAGAACTGTTGACAATGTGTGTTATGACACATTTTGGGCAACCTGCTTTCAACGTGGGCTTTTGGAGGATGACTTGCAATGGGATTCTACTTTGGCTGAAGGGGCTTTGCTAAACTCACCCAAAAGTCTTCACTATTTTGCTCTAAAAATGTGGGCTGTCCGATCTAGCTTCTTTGTAGGTGAAGTACAGGGACCCTATGTCCGAGGACTTTCTTTGAATAGCAAAGCAACAGTGCCCTAATGCTAACATTGGATACAATGACCTGATCTACAATAATGCGCTGATTGAAATTGAAGATGCCCTGCTCAAAATGGGTGGGGAAGCATTGAACACATTCGGTTTGCCATCCTCATTGTGACAGGATGTTAACACACTCACACCAAAGTTACTTCTGGAGTTGTTGTATGATGCTGATAGCCTTGCAGAGTACCTGAGAGTAAATGAACCGAAATTGCTTGCTGATCAGAGGCTGGCGTACGAAACTTGTCAGTGTCGTTGCAAAACAGGTGGGCGGCATTTTTTCCCCTCGATGCTCCTGGAGGTACCGGCAAATCCTTTGTAACACAATTAATACTTGCTAAGATTCGTCGCGAGAAACAAATTGCACTAGCCATTGCCTCCCCGGGAATCGCTGCTACGTTATTGCCAAGAGGTAGGACGGTGCACTCAGCATTCAAGCTGCCTTTGGATTTGGTTAGGACCGAGGTGTTCCTACTTGTAACATTAGCAAAAATTCAGAAGCTGAAGTTCTTAGACAGTGCCGTCTCATTGTATGGGACGCATGCATAATGGCCAATAAGGGTGCCCTTGAGGCACTGGATTGGTCACTGAAAGAGAGATTCTACAGCTTCTATGGGTGGTGTAATTATTGCTTTCAGGAGATTTCCGGCAAACCCTTCCTGTCATCCCTAAAGGGAGCAGGGTTGATGAAGTGCGCGCATGCTTCAAGTTATCCACGTTGTGGCCCCAGGTTAAGACATTAAGCCTAAGCACAAACATGCATGCGCACTTGCTTGGTGATAGCACGTCTGTAGCATTTGCTGAAGACATTTTAGCCCTTGGAGAAGGGAAGGTTCCTAAGAAAGGTAATATATCCATCTCTGAACTGTGCAACACAGTGGACAACCCTTCTGATCTTTTGGAAACAGTGTTCCCCAATCTGGAAAGTAACTATGCAAACATCAATTGGCTCAGTGAAAGAACCATACTGGCCCCCAAAAACGTAGCTGTCAGTGCTATCAATGACTAGCTCATAAGCTGAATTCCAGGTGAGGAGTGCATCTACAAATCGAATGACCGGACCTGTGACCCCCAAGACATTGTCAATTATCCTATTGAGTTTCTCAACTCATTGGAGCCAGCAGGGCTTCCACCTCACATTCTTAGGCTAAGGGTTGGATGCCCAATTATGCTAATCAGAAACTTGCTTCTGCCTAAACGGTGCAACGGGACCCGCTTAGTAAAGTCCCTGATGCCCCACTTGATTGAGGCCACCATTGTTACAGAGTGTGGGAGGGGTGAAAATGTTTTCATTTCAAGGATGCACCTTTATCCCTCGGCGTCTGACATGCCATTTAACTTCTGCAGATCACAGTTCCCAGTGAGACCATGCTTTGCCATGTCCATCAACAAATCCCAAGGCCAAACACTATCGGTGGCAGGCATCCATTTGGAGGAGCCATGCTTTTCACATGGGCAACTTTGTGTGGCCTGCTCCCGTGTGGGTAGTAGAAACGCTCTTTTTGTGTATGCTCCTCAGGGCAGAACACGCAATGCTGTCTATAGCAAAGTTTTATAGACAAGCTGTCATTGCAGCCGATGTGGTTATAAACAGTGATTCAGAAGCATTGGTCGGACATATTCTCAAACCATGGCAACATGACTTATGGACTCTTCCTCTTTTTTATTGGACAATACTGACTTCAACAACAACAATGCTCACTCGGCTGATATCAGTGATTGGCTAAGTTGCTCATAGAGTTAATCTAGAAGGGACAGGCTCCTTATTTTTTGGTTAAGGCTGTTGGTAAGTTTTCCTAGGTTACTCCAATCTAGATCCCCAATGCAAACCTTCAGATCAACCTTCTCCTATGCAGATCTCTAATGCAACTTAAAAAAAAAACAGTCAATGAGTGGAAATAACCAATAGACTAATTCCTTATGGGATTTCCCAATCAAATTGCCAGCAAACCATTTACAGCCAAACCAATTTCAACGGATTTCGTTCAAATCTGATGTTGATGTTACTCATTTTGGTTTGAAATAAAGCACTTTATCACATAATAATCCTAGCTTAATCCCAGGCAATGCCGGGCTATACTGCTAGTAAAATTTATAGTATAAAGGGAAAAAAATTATGGAAGCGAAGAACGAGGTAGTAGAGAGCTGCTTAGCACCTATCTGGAACAAAATATGGTACAGTTCCAGTCGGCCAACGTAGCAAAAGAAATAGCTACCAGACCACTGAAAAATGAGGAGATAATGCTGCTACCCACCTATCTGGGTCGTAGAATGGCCAAAATTGTGGTGGAGGAAATACCTGTAGGCTACGAACTGTTGTGGGTAGCAGAGGCAATTATATTCAATGCGGAGAATGAGGTAGACATCTTGTAGATGTCAAAAAAGGACGCCCAAAATTGGAAAGGCCAGACGCTGCAGATGGTGGTACAAGCCTCCAATGAAACTTTGGAGAAGTTGCCCAATAGGATTTCTGTAGGGGAGGGACACATGATATGTGTGTTGGTGGAAGGACGTTGGCCCAGATGCTTCGAATGTGGGTAGAAGGGCCTCGTTCGTTCCACCTGCACCAAGAAGTCGAAGAAAAATGAGAGTGAAGCCCCTCCCCAAAGCAAAGCAAAAGATATGCCAGAGAAAACAAAAAAAAGATAAAGGAAACGACGGAAAAGACCGTAGAAGCAAGAAGGCAAAAGAGTGACAACAAAAGAAAGCAGCAAGATGGAGTTCACGCAAGTGATGCACAAGAGGAAGAAGCCCTGCTCCATCAACTTCCCTCTCCAAACAAATAAAAAAACAACACTGCAAACAGACATTAAAAAAATTCCCCAACCCCACCCCTTTGGCACTGTGTTTGTGGGGACGAAATTTGCCAAACCCCACCCCAAAAACACAGAAAGGAATAAAAAAGACAAATATATTTCTTTTGACTCGAAAAACGAAAGAATATTTCATTTCGTAAAGGGGCATCATCAAATAAAACTCTTAAGCAGAACGTCAGACAAGTCTGACGTTCGCTACACAAAGGTGTGTGATGACGGGTGGATGGACAGAATTCTGCAAGAACACCTGGAAAAAAAGGATGTGAATGATATCACCCAAGACATAGCAAGCAAGAAAATAACAATTACTCCGGCAGCGACACCAACCCAGAGCCCAGTGGCAATGCTGGTAAAAAGCCCAGCAGCTATGTCTACTAAGGAGAGAGAAGGAGAGGCAGTCAAACAGAAACTGCCATGCTCCCTGTTGCAACCGTAGGTAGAAAGTTTAATTTTTCTTTCATCAATGATTAAGTTAGGCTGTATAAATGTGTGTGGACTGGGGTCGAAATGGAATTGAGCTTGTTTCCTAAACAATCTCAGGACACAGAATAAATGTCGCCATTGTAACCGAGTCCAAGATGAGCGGACCTCAAGTGTTCTCACCTCAACAGTTACGAGAAATTTATTTCTCTCAGCCAAGGAAGAGGGAGGTGCAGGCGTGGCAGTCCTTATCAACTTACAGGTAAGTAGTCTTTCTGGACCCAGAAGGTAGGCTGGTTGTTCTAGATGTAACGCATTTGAGTAAGCAGTCCTTCAGGTTGGTGGCTGTCTATGCTCCTAACGAGCATAGGCAGTCAGGTTTTCTCAGAGACCTGGAGCACTACCTAGTGACGTCAAAAACTGTAGTTCTATTAGGGGACTTTAACACTATTCTCAATGTACGCATGAATAGTGTCAGCTCAACTGATAGGAAGGGAAAACCTAGCCTCAAGGGTCTACTAAAGAACTTCAATCTAGTAGACCGTTACCGACTGGATGAGTTGAGCATTCCATAGTGGACGTGGAATAACTACAACGGCTCACACAGATCGTACTTAAACGGGATATTCGTTAGGTAACGAGATAGGAATACTTTTAGTCGTTCACATTTTTTTGTTGTGCCTTACACAGATTACAAATTTGTGATCCATCTAGATAAATGTTACAGAGGGTCCCGGGTATTGGAAGATGAACAAGTCTATTTTGACTTGTGAAGCCTTTCGTACCCAGGTTAAGGAGATAGTGCAGACGGCATTATGTGGCACCATCATTAATAGGTGGTGGTACACCCTCAAGAGAGCCATCCGTCTTGAGCCCATTAGATTTAGCAAGCAGCTAAGTTTAGATAGGACTAGAATAGAGGGTGACTTAGTTAAGAACCTAGATGAAGCAATGGAATCTGGTTCCGCATCTTAAGTGTCACCTCAATGTCAAACATGAAGGGTGCCAAGTCAGAGCTAAGTTATGCACTGGGAAACGAGAGGGTATTAACGTAGCTAGATGGGCACGTCGTGTGGAGAGTCAGAAGGGCAAGAAGTCCTGTATTAAGTATTTAACTAATGAGCAGGGGCGCAAGATCTATGGACAGGAGGAGATGCAGAAGGTCTTCCACTAGCATTTAGCACGGTTGTTCGGGGGGAGCAGTCAGCTTGAGCGCGGGGAGGCCTTAAAGGACTTCCTAGCCGGTGGACCGTGACTCTCAGCAAGTGAGAAGAGGTGCTGTGAAGGACCGATCTCTCCCACGGAGGTAAAAAAAAAGACGTATTGGCTGAGTGCACCAGGGAAAAGTCGCTGGGGCTGGATGGTCTGCTCTATGAGTTTTACCGTAGCATGCCGGAGTTGTTCAGGGATATACTGGCCAGCGTCTATACAAATTGGCAACAGAATGGGAGAATTCCCAGTGCTGTGAGCCGGGGAGTGATGACGCTGGTCCAGAAAGACCCGAGCAAGGGGTATAGTTTAAGTAACTACCAGCCCATAACACTACTTAATATAGAGTTAAAGATTTTGGGCAAAGTGCTAGCTAAAAGATTGACGGCTGTAGTGGAGAAACTTGTCGAAAGCACAGACATGTGCAATACCCAGCAGGTCAATCCAGGACAATCTTCACCTTATCTGCTACACCTTAGACAGGGTGGGTAAATTAGCTGGCAAAAGTCCATTTAGACCAAAGTAAAGCATTTGATAGGGTTGACCATCAGTACCTGGTGGCAGGGCTGGGCCCGGTCTTCTGCAGGTGCATCTCCACTATGTACAGCAGCATCAAGTCCACAGTCCAGATAAACGGTTACCTGATGGAGCTATTTTTGATCAAGCGCTCAGTTTGTCAAGAGTGTCCCTTGTCTCTGCTTCTGTATGTGTTGGCTCTGTTTTTGGAATTCAAAGGAAGGTACCCAGACGACATCCGGGATATCAGCACAGAAATAGCTGATAAGAAATTCATAATTAGTCCCGTGGAAACACCAAGAAAAAGCCCAGTGGCTACACCAACAAAAGGGAAGGAAAGGGAGGTAGGCGAATTTGTGCAGCCCCTCCCCAAGCCCCAACTTTCTATTTCTACCATGACGATTAAGTTAGGGTGCATAAATGTGCGTGGGCTGGGGTCGAAATAGAAACAAAGTTGTCTCCTAGACGACCTCAGATCACGGGATATAGATGTTTGCATTGCCA
>NC_142945.1:13221009-13281009 GCF_046866305.1 Octopus bimaculoides | reverse complement strand
TATATATATATACAACATACATACATAATATATATATATATATACAACATACATACATATATATATATATATATATATACAACATACATATATAATATATATATATATATATATATATACAACATACATACATATATATATACAACATACATACATATATATAATATATATATATACAACATACATACATATATATATATATATATATATACAACATACATACATATATATATATATATATATATACAACATACATACATATATATATATATATATATACAACATACATACATATATATATATATATATATATACAACATACATACATATATATATATATATATATATACAACATACATACATATATATAATATATATATACAACATACATACATATATATATATATATATACAACATACATACATATATATATAAATATATATACAACATACATACATATATATATATATATATATACAACATACATACATATATATATATATATATACAACATACATACATATATATATATATACAACATACATACATATATATATATACAACATACATACATATATATATATATACAACATACATACATATATATATATATACAACATACATACATATATATATATATACAACATACATACATATATATATATATATATATATACAACATACATACATATATATATATATATATATATATATACAACATACATACATATATATATACAATATACATACATATATATATATATACAACATACATACATATATATATATATACAACATACATACATATATATATATACAACATACATACATATATATATATATACAACATACATACATATATATATATATACAACATACATACATATATATATATATACAACATACATACATATATATATATATACAACATACATACATATATATATATATACAACATACATACATATATATATATATATACAACATACATATATATATATATATACAACATACATACATATATATATATATATATACAACATACATACATATATATATATACAACATACATACATATATATATATACAACATACATACATATATATATATACAACATACATACATATATATATATACAACATACATACATATATATATATACAACATACATACATATATATATATATACAACATACATACATATATATATACAACATACATACATATATATATATATATATACATATATATATATATATACATACATATATATATATATATACATACATATATATATATATACATACATATATATATATATATATACATACATATATATGATAAATATAACACACACACACAAAATAAATGAATACTTTAGAAAAAATCTATAGTTAATCAAAAAAATAGTAATGCAACTTACATAGACAGACAATGAGGCTTTGTAGATTTACTGTGGTCTTGAACATAGTGAGTGGATTGTTTATGCCTTTTCCAAGGTGGGTATTAACATAATCTGTTGTGGATAGCTTTCTTCAGCTGGGAATTGAAACTGTGTCCACAGGCTTCACTGGGTAGTGGGAGGCCCTTACTGTGTATACTCCAGCTACACACATTCAAGAACAACAACAATGATGCTGAGAATGATGATGATGACGGTTATCATGGTGATGGAGGTGGTGGTGGTACCAGTATCAATGCTGGTGGTGGGATCTGTTATTTACCATTATTATTATTATTATTAATATTATCATTATTATACCAGATACACTCAACTGTAAACTTAAGTGTTTACACATTCTTTTAGTCTTTTGACTGTGACCATGCTGGAGCACCCACTTCCTCACTACTATCTGCATCATTGCTGCTACCATCATTCTCATCATCATCTTGATGTTCTTGATATAAACACTATTACCATTATCATTTAGGTAACCATCATTCCTCCATCATGCAAATTCATCATTATCATCATTATTATTATTAGTGTTATATTTTCATGTTTTTTTTTTTCAATTTTAGTAGATAAGATTTAAAATATAAAGAAATATTGAGAGAAAAAGAGAGAGAGCGAGAGAGTTAAATATGCAGATATATAGTGAGGAGAAAGTGAAAGAGAGATAGACATGAAAAAGAAGAGAAAAGAAAATAGATAAACAGATATATAAATAGAAAATAAAAGGATGGGCGCACTTCTGAGGCTGAGTAAGCTGTGGTACTAGTATTAGTAGTGGTAGTAGTTGAAGAAGTAGTGGTAGCACTGGTGCTGTATCTTCAGTTCCACTGTACAATCAATGCTGGCATATTGGGGTAGGTTTAGCTCATACCTGAGTTCCAGGGTACGTGGTATGTACCGACCTCCCAGGTAGTGATGCTGGCCTTGGAAATGACGGGCACATAACTTCGGGCAGGTCAAGGAAATTAACATTGATGGCTGTAGTCCATCCGGGCAGCCGTTTTCAATGTCCCAACCTGAATAATAAAAATAATAATCATAATCAGGATAACAACAACAGCAAGTGTTGTTGGTGGCGGGGGGGGGGGGAGTCGATTATATTGACCCCAGTGTGTAACTGGTACTAAAATTACGAAAGGCAAAATCAATTTTGGTAGATTTTAAACTCAGAATGTAAAGATGGATGAAATGCTTCAAAGAATTTCCTCCAGTATTCTAATGATGCTTCCAGCTCACCAAATTCATACTAATTCCCAGATAAAAATATATCTATCAAAGAATTTGACAAACTAAGGAAATATGAGACCTGGAAATTGAAATACAAAAAATGTGGCATCTTAAAATGAGAGTTGTTCCTGTTATTGTAGCTGCCCTAAGTATGATAAAAAAGGGATGTTAGAAACATCTAGATAAGATCCCAGGAGAACCATGTCTCAGAGAAATCCAGAGAAATCCAAAAGATTGCACTGACAAGTACTGCCCAAATCCTTAGAAAAACCCAATCCATTTAAATGCCTGTGTTGTATTACATGAAGATATTCTGCTACTTCTCCTCCCCAAGCTTTCAGTCATACTGTAACATCTCTTATCCTTTACTCGCCCCAGGACACTGGGTGTGTCTCAGCAAGTGACTAACAAACAAGCAGGTAAAAAGTAAACAACAACAACAACAATAATAATAATTATAACAACTAATGGTTTCAAATTTTGCCACAAGGGCAGCAATTTTGGGGAGGGGGATGAGTCGGTTATATCAACCTCAGTATTTCACTGGTACTTAATTTATCAACCCCCAAAAGGATGAAAGGCGAAGTCAACCTCGGTGGAGTTTGAACACACTATGTAGCAATGGTTGAAATACCAACAAGCAGTTTGTCCAGTGTGCTAACGATTCTGCCAGCTCACCACCATAATGATGATGATGACAGTAATAATAATAATAATAATTATAAAAATAATAAATACAGTGATGCAATACCATGCACTGACTCTCATGGCTTCTGATCTTAACTGATTGGAAGTGTTATCATGTACATGTTTTGTTTTTTACTATAAAAGATGGGCTACAGCAAATATTCTGCTCAATACCACAGATTTACTTGTCAGTTGCTTGACCATTACCACGTGAGCATGGCCCTTAATGGCTGAACAATATATGTGTATCCCTGATCAGAAACAGAAGTAGTGGGGGAGCATCATAGCTATGTGTTGAGAGAAATTCTTTGGAGTTTGAATAATTCACCTCTGGAGACATGGGTGTTTTATTCATCATATTTAAACAAACCTTATTCAAGGAACTTTTGAGTGGGATGGGCTAATTGACCTGAAGAAAATTCTAACTGAGCCCCACCTGCAAGGTCATGCACAGTTTATCTTGATAGATCACCATGTCATGCACATAAGGTTGTGATGCATGTGCCAGGTGTTCTCTTATCAAATAAGTAATCATGATGACATACTGGGCTTCGTATATTTGTACCCCAGTGTCACTTTGATGGCATGCAATTCTCTTTCACTCAATAATAATAATCCTTTCTACTATAGGCACAAGAGCAGAATTTGGGGGGGGGGGGGGCAGTCGATTACATCGAACCTAGTACATAACTGGAGCTAAGCATTAAGTAATACCAACCAAACCAACTACAATTAGGCATATTTGGGTATTTGTTAACAATGTAGTAGGGTACATACCTGAAGGAATGTCCTAACTTACGAGAGGATTTTCAATTTTTCTCAGTGTCTCTAGTACAGAAGCAAAGTCTCCAGTGATTGATTCTTTGTGACAACTACCATAGATAGCATCAACCACAAGATTGTAAGCTGAGTCTATCAGATGTGGTTCACTGGGAAAGAATGAGAGGAATGGCATATCCATTCTCTCACATTGCAGTCTCAGGTTTTCAAAGATTTGTTGATTTGAAGTTTTAGGGTAGAAAATGGATGCTTTGTACCCCTGCAAAAAATAGTAAAAAATGAATGAATTATGGTGCTCTATCTATCCATCTATAGATGTATGTGTGTGTGAGAGAGAGTGTTTTTGTGTGTGTATATTGCCTTTATTGTTATAAAGCTATGAAGGTGATTTCAGGGCTTAGTGCTTTGTACTGAAACACTCAAAAAAGTTTGCTAAGTGCTTTAGCCCAAAACTCTTTGCTTTTGAGTTACTTAAGTAGTTCACGTCTGCTTTTGTATTGAGTTCTATTTCTCCGATTTGCATATCTAAGCCTACGCATACATAGACATATAGATGTGTGTGTCAATGTAAGTGTGACATATAATTCAAAAAATATTTGCAGATAGACTGTTTTTGACTAGCCTATATCTAGAAATTGAAGAACATGGAACTGAACCAATCTATTCTTGGTAGAGGAAATAACCTTTGTATTTTCTGGTGGGGGGGGGGGGGGGAGAATATATTATAGACTAGTTGTGCAACAGATATTCTTGGTTTAGGAAATGGAACTCAGACAAAAGTAGGAAACTCTGGAATCAGAGATTTAAAAGAATTAAACTTTGGAATAATACCTATGTTGTCTTTGATACATATGTCAGAAGTAAAAGAATTTGAATAACACCTGCGTTCAACTATATTTATATATATATATATACATACATACATTATATACATACACATATATACACACACATACATATATATATATATACAGCTATGAGGGAAAAACTCGTATCGTGAATTTTCCGAAGTCCTCTCCCACCCCTTTGGAAAAGATTTGCCCCACAAATTTCTTTACAATCGTAATGTATGCCGTTTGAATGGTATTTCTATAAAATATCATTGAACCCCCCCCCCCCCCCCCCATTTTCCGCAAAACCTTCGAAGGCGGAACATGGGTGTTTTTGCAGAAAGGAGTCCTTCCATAAAGATCCAGAATATCTACATTCCCTTCTGAATTGGCGACGTTGCCGTACCATCCTACGGCAGCGCCACATGTTCGTTTCCTCGTGCAAAATACATGGAAAATTACATGTCGGATAATTGTGGGTAAACGGCAGGACACCGTGTTCCATGAAAAATGTAATGGCAGTACTATTTTTATCGAGAAAACGGAGAACTTCAGAAAGAGTAATATTGCAACAGTTGCATAGAGCCATAATGTTAGAGCAAAATTAGGTTTTTTGTGTCTGTGCGCGCACGTGTGTGAGAGAGAAAGGAAGAGAGATAGAGTGAGTGAAGGTGATGGAGGATGTCTTTTAAGATACACACTCATATAGAAAATGTGAAGTCATCATGGTCGTCGTACATATAAAATGTTGGTAATCTTCCAGTTTCGAGGGGTAAAAGAAATATTCAAGGGAAATAACTGAACGACTTACCAGTATTATCCGTACTACTTTTTCTCTAAAACAGCATGCGACGGAATTTTTTTTATAAAAGTTTAAAATGTTTTTTTCTTTTTCCAAAACGGAAAATAAGATGTGCAGCCGGTCTTCCACGAGGCATTTTCGATTTCTCATAAGAATCTATGATATTCAATCATGTGTGTGATTTATATATAAACAGTTAATGTCAATCATATCACGTGATTTATTTATAAACAAAGTAGTACGGATAATACTGGTAAGACGTTCAGTTATTTCCCTTGTAATTTATTTACTTTTTTAACCCCTCGAAACTGGAAGATTACCAAAATGTTTATGATAGATAACTTATGGAAAGATTATAAATAAAGTTTAGTTAGTAGTGGAAATAGTACTGAATTTTTTGCTACCCCATACGTGAAAATCGACAACTCGGTTTTGGAATGAATAAGGAACATATATGCACCCTGAGAAACTCCACAATTGATCCACACACCCCGCCCTACTCAGCAATAAAGGGTGCGCGAGCGCAACAATCTCTGCACCTTAGAAAATAAACGGCTAAAACACAAGTGAAACAGCATGTTTTACATACCTGATGTATACGTCGGTCTTTGCTTTTTCGCTTTAAGAGGTAAGCGATTGTCATAGAAGCAAACATGATATTGAATAATTCTCCGTCATACGTCTACTGAAAACTTTAACATGCTTCCAAAATGGGACTTCGTCTATGTTTATCTACGTGCCTCAATGTGTAGATATGTATGTGTGAGAGAGTGAGTGAGTGAGAGAGAGAAAGAGAGAGAGTGTGTGTGTGCGTGCGTGCGTGCGTGCGTGAACCATTCCTTCAGCAACAATCATCATCGTCGTCTTCACAACAAGAAGCAACTGTTGCTATGCTCCTGAAATCGTGTGTGTGTGTGTGTGTGCGTGTGTGTGTGTGAGGAAGGGGTTCTTTTGCAAGATAAATTAATTTTGGCGGTAAGGACTGAACCCATTGTTTCATTATCACAATTAAAAATAAATTCGAAAGATTAACATCGCACAAGTTCATACATTATTTCCGTAAACTCTAATTGAAATCAAGAAGCTACCACAACCACGGTACTACTAAAGCAGCGCGAACCCGAACGCGCAGTCGCGCTAGCTAGTCGTGAGTGGTCGATCTTAACCCTATTCCTAACCCTAACCCTAAACACGTATTCATTTGCACACGCGGGTTAGGGACAGGGTTAGGGCTAGGATCGACCACTCAAGACTAGCTAGCGCGGACGCGCAACTGCGCGTTCGGGTCCGCGCTGCTTTAGTAGTACCCACAACCACCCCATCAGCAAACAATTATCAACATCTTCACAATATTTGTACCCTTTAAAAAGAAGCAGCTGTTGCTATTTTTCTGAATTTATTTTACATTGTATATATCCAGATTGGAACTTTTACTGTACCTTGCACCAGAGAACATTATAGATTATCTGAAGACAAAACACATTGACAATGAAAAACAAAAAAAAATTTGTGCCTGCACACATTCGATGAATTTTCAAAATTCTAGTCGTTCTATTGACGGGTTTGTCAATAGAAAATGCGCTAAATTATAGGCGCAGGAGGGGCTGTGTGGTAAGTAGCTTGCCTACCAACCACATGGTTCCGGGTTCAGTCCCACTGTGTGGCACCTTGGGCAAGTGTCTCCAACTATAGCCTCGGGCCGACCAAAGCCTTGTGAGTGGATTTGGTAGACGGAAACTGAAAAAAGCCCGTCGTATATATGTATATATGTGTCTGTGTTTGTCCCCCTAGCATTGCTTGACAACCGATGCTGGTGTGTTTACGTCCCCGTAACTTAGAGGTTCGGCAAAAGAGACCGATAGAATAAGTACTAGGCTTCCAAAGAATAAGTCCTGGGGTCAATTTGCTCGACTAAAGGCGGTGCTCCAGCATGGCCGCAGTCAAATGACTGAAACAAGTAAAAGAGTAAATGTAAAAAAAAAAAAATCTTTACACCAGGAAACGTACATTTACAGAAAACTCTAAGCTACCATTATATGTAATTTTTCATTTAGTGTTTGATTTAATTTTCGAATTGCATCGATATAAAAACTGCAGTTCAGCAAAACTGCTGCAGGACAAAACTCCCGTTGGTGGTCCGGAGATCGATGAAAGCTTGTTCTTCAATAGCAACAATATAGGAAGATTGCGTCGCAAAACTTGGGTTGTCGGATGTTATGACACCACAACGTGTACCCGATAGGAGTAGAGACGTTGGAGAATTGTTATCAGACAAAACGTTCTTCCAGACATTACTATTATGACTGACAATATCGCAAGCTATTGTAATTTTTACACACTCCGTTACATTCACCATACGGTAAATCATTCCCCAAATTTCATAGATCGGTCACCGGAGTATGTACAAATCGGCGGAGGGACCGGACCGCACCCGCTTTGGGATTTTTTTTTTTTTGGTTTTATTTTTACATGAACACTATATCGAGGGCGGAGATTCCGAATCTGCAAAAACTTCTGCATTTCAAAATTTATATTGTACACGCAAAAAAAAAAACAAACATAAATGACAAAACACACCTTTACTCACTCTTTCCCCCCTCTCTCTCCATACAAAATCGAAGGGTACTAGCTACCCGCTTAAAATTTCGGCACGAAAAATTGCTGAAGGAAAATACACCTGATGACATTTCAAAACTATTTTGTAGCTCAGGTCATATATCCTGGGATCTATATATCCAGTAATTTTAGTAGGTATGTAAAAGATATTGTTTTAATACACTGTCTTGTCTATGTGAATTTTCCGAAGTCCTCTCCCCACAAATTTCTGTATAATCGTAATGTATGCTGTTTGAAAGGTATTTCTATAAAATTTCATTTAAAAAAAAACGCCATTTGGCTAAAAAGTTACGAGGGAAAAGCTCGGATCTTGTGAGTTTTCTGAAGTCCTCTCCCCACCCTTTCGTTGCTTTGCACGCATTTTTTTTCTAATCCAAAACCCTTTTGGGGGTCCGAAAAATGGGGTGGGGTGGAAGCCTCGGAAATATTACCCCACTCCACTGATCTTTTCACCCGCACGATTTTCACTAAGGAAAAAAAAAATTTTTTAATCGCGCCCATGTGTATAGGGCGGGAAGAGAAAGATGACCGATTTAAATTAAATAAATAAGCGGTTTAAAATAAATGTATCTTAATTGTTGTGTGAGAAAGTATATATATTCTGATGATAAAATATAGTATCTTTCAAAAACATCCTAAATTTATAGACTATATCTTGTGTTTAAGAAAAAAAAAAAAAGAAACATTTTACAGAAATAAATTTTCCAGAGTGTGAATTACATGGTTCGTTACTAAATATATCCCTCCACTTGCCCACCACTTTTTTTCCGAACCAAAATAAGGGATTTGCAGCATATTAGGAAGTCAGGGTACTTGATTCCACGCAAAAAAATCCGAGTTTATTTGGGTTTTTTTTTTTTTTTTTTTGTTAGTGAAAATCGTGCGGGTGTTAATATAAAAAAAATTACCGTTAATTTTTGTGGAATGTAAATACGATATCCACTATCGCAAAACCAACTTTTAACTTATCTGAGTATGTTCCTTCAACTAATCTGTTACACTTTCTTTTTCTCTTTGCGACTTTTAGCTTTAAGTTTGTCTATGGCCATCCACTCTGCTACCTCGTAATAGTTAATGTAGCTGCTATTTACTACAAGTCGATATATTATAAAGATAATCTCGGGTTGCCTAACAAAATAACACTACCTACCAATAGATAGAAGGGAAAACGAAACACTTAATTCGAGGTCACTACAAACACTGCATATAAACAAACTAAACTTTTTTCTTTTTTTAATTTATACGAATTGTAATATTTTTTTAAATACTTACGCAAGTTGTGAAGTCTGTTGCGAAATGAAAATAAACCCACAACTCTATCTTTAAAGAGCACCTCCTTATAAACTGAAACAATATTCGAAAGAAAATTTTTCGGCACTGTCTAAAAATGAAAATGAAGGGCTTGTGTGTTTGTGTGCGTTTGAACAGAAAATACACTGAAATGTTTTACACACCCTGTCGTATACTTCGGTTTTGCTTTTTCGCTTTAAAGGCAAACGGTCCTGGTAGAAGCAAACACGATATTCAATAATATGTTTGTGTTCTTCATTCAGAAAGAATAAAAACTTCATGGTTCTTCGTTCATGTGTATGCTCTCCCACAAAAAACAAAAAGTTTGTGGCTATCTTTCGTTTTAATGTTAATTACAAGTTTGTATATTCGGAATCTACATGATATAACAAATATTCGTAGAAAATTTCATTAAAAAATATCAATTTTTCTGAAAGTTATTGTCATCCAAAGTCGAGGGAGGGGCAGAAACCTGTAGTTCTATGCCTGCAGTTCAAGTGCATGGTGCCCACAATATTGACAACAATCACTCCAGAGAAGAGAAGAGAATTTTTTTTTTTTTTTTTTATAAAACATACTCCAAATCATTTCTAAGGGCAATGGAGAGATGTGTCCTCAACATGCTTGCTATGACAACGTGACGTCTGAGGCTGATGTGTTCTGGTGGAATTTCGAACCCAACCCTTTATTTGACTAATATTGAGGTGTTCACATCCCCATAACTTAGCGATTCGGCAAAAAAAAAAAAAAAAAAAAGAATACGCTTCAAAAATGAGTCATTTCGTTCTACTAAAGCCCTTCAAGGCGGTTCTGCAGCATGGCTGCAGTCAAGTGACTGAAACAAGTAAATGAGTGACTCCGCCATGCCACCTTCGTGAATATCCATCGCCCTTCTAGAGTCTGAATATAGATGTTATTTGGATAAAAAAAATATCGAGTGAATTGTTGACCCACTTAAAAAGACCCCCATCGAATATCAAACGTGTTTCATGAAATTTTGGCCATATTACTGGGCATAACTATTATATTAGAATACTTTATTTTTTTTCTTCCCACCGGGTCAAACGCTTTAGTTTGACAGATTTCTGCCTCACTGACACCGACTTAGTATGATCCTAACTTTCAGAAAAATGGATATTTTTGAATGAAATTTTCTGTTATATAATATAGATTCCGAATATACAAAAATTTTTTTTGGGGGGGGGGGGAGTGTTTTAGGATGGGGTCGGGCAGTGAATTTCAGAAAATTCACCAGAGTCCACTTCAATTCGCCTTAACTTTCAAGAAAATGGATATTTTTTTAATGAAATTCTCTACACATATATCTCGGACTACGTAGGTTCGGAGGATATAGCAATTGGGGGTTATTTTTGAGGAACGTTTCCCACTCGCGGGTATTTCTGAACAAGTCCATATTTGTAGAGAATTTCATTAAAAAAATATCCATTTTCATGAAAGTTAAGACGAATTGAAGTGGACGCCAGTGAACTTTACGAAATTCCCCACTCCACCCCCAAAATTAGGACGTATCCTAATATGCCACATATTTTATGCACTTTAGAAATAATTCTTGAAAGACAAGCGGCTTTCACAGTCTTCATATTCTTAACTGCTGCCAAGAAGAATGGTTGGACTCTCACTCATGTTCACATTAAGACAGCTCTCTCGCATTTAGTAACCTTTCATATTAGCAAGCCGTTTCATTTTCCCCCGTTAGATAGCGGAATGAGGTGGCGAGGGGTGCATGAATCGATTTTGGAGTTGCCTCATTAAAAAATTTGAAATTATTTTCTTTTTTTCCATATTTCTAATCTCCATATTTTTCCACGTAGATTGAAAAAAAAAAAGAAATCGAAAAAAAGTTTAAATTTAAAAATTGGGGGAGATGGGGATTTTGAAAAACATGGTTTTCAACATATTTAGAATCTCCGTCATCGAAAACATAGGAATCCACTGAAAAAAACAAAAAGGGTCAAGTTTTTTGTGCCGGTGTACTTGTAAACGTTAACCAAGAATAGAATTGAGGCTTTCTTACCTGTCTGGCGGGAGCATTCTCTCATTGCCCACGTGAACACACATCCTGCCTTCACGCAGTTCAGTTGCCTTCTGACCTCTTCCCGTCACCGTTGCGCATGCTCTGTTCAGCACTTCCATCCTCAGAGACTCAGGGCTTGCCTGTAAGTAGGTTATCTCCCTTGGCTAGGCGGCGCTCCATTTAGACAATTAAACTTCCGCAGACTATCTACGCCATTGTTATTGGTTTACGTCTTATCATGGATATAAAGCAGCTTGATGATTCAGCTATCGAAGTACTTACTGTGCCTATAATTCCGATACAAAAGTTACTGCACCAGCTGGACTGATACCTATTAAGCCCTTCCATGTCATATGTGATTTATAATCACTGTACATCAATGATTTGCTTTGTAGGGAAGAAGGAGTCTCAGTTCGTATTTCTGTACAATCAACTATAACTCGACAAGTTGGATGCTTTGCACAAAATGATAGTGGCATATGGTCATTCACTGCTTTTCTTGATGGCCACATTACCAGAAATGATAACTGGACATCTAAGTAATCAATCCACTTATTAAATATGCCACATGAAAACGTGGTTTTTTGCATATTCGGAGTGACATATTGAAAAAAATGTTTTTTTTTCTCAAACTTTTGAAATGCTAATATATAAACTATGTTGTCATTGTGTACAAGTAATTTATTGTCCGTTAATGGAATTATCTATTTAATCACTTTTAGTGACGATATATTTATGAAATTGACGCTATTTCCCCGTGACAAGGCAGAAACTATGGCATACCTATACAAACGTGGGTAAATTATCAAAATTTACCCGCACCGACTAGAAAAATAGATATTTTATCAATGAAATTGGCAAGACTTCCTTTTGTACCCCCCCCCCCAAAAAAAAAAACACGCCTTTTTTTATTTAATTTTTTTTTCTACGGAGAATACGAATCTGCAAAAATAAATTGGCAAAAATCTGCATTTTGCAATTACCCCCCCCCCCCCCAATCTTCATTTTAAATATGCAAAAAAACCCACGTTTTTAACCCTAAAATTGGGGGGCGGGGGCCGCGGGAGGAAGTCTTTTCCATGAAATGTTCTAGATTCCACTTATACCTGGAATTTGTTGTGAAAAAATTTGTTAAATTTTCAAAATTTTCCAGGGCTAGGGAGAGGATTTTCGGAAAGTTTACTCAACTTTCAGAAAAGCGGATATTATTTTGAGAATTTTTTTTTATAAATACCTTTCAGAGCGTGTAGATAATGATCATATTGGAACTGAATATGAAAAATGTCTCGTATACATACATAATGACACACAAGATGAAACTTGAAATTTCGAAAAAGATTGTGTTGTGTCAGTACGTCTCTGTGTGCCCACCTTTTTTTTCTCACATTTAATTCCGATATTCCGATATAATCGCGATATATTATGCACACTTTGAAAGATATTTGTTGAAAATACTCATTTTTCAGAAAATTGTGAGGAAAGAAAGACGACACGCGTGAATTTTCCAAAACTTTCTACAGAAAAAAAAAATTCATAACAAATACTTATATAATCGGTATCTACACACCCTGGGGCGTATTAATAGAAAGTTTCGTTGAAAAATATCAATTTTTCTGGAAGTTATGAAGAAAGAAATTTGGGGGCACGTTTGTGTAGGTGTGCCGTAAAAACTGTTTTCGACTTCATTTCACGTCGATCCAAAAAGAAAGAAAAAGAAGCCTTGTATATGGATAAAGTACCAAAATCCAGTTGTACACTTATAAGAATGATATAAGATCGCATTTTTATAAGACACACTTTTCATTTATATCTATGAAAAAAAAAATTACTTATTTAATTGTTATCGAACCGTTTGTTTGTTTTTAAACCCTGTTCTTTAACAGCAGTAGTGGCAGATTATTTTAATATTACGAATTAATTAAAAGTCTCTACGTAAGTTTTCAGGTTGTATAAATTAATCGAATTAGTGTTTTGTTTTAAGTGAAGCTTTAAGTATTTTCACTTTAAGTAAATCAATAAACGAAAAAGAAGAAAAATACAAAAGAGAAAAGATTTGTCGTAGTTTAAAAGTTCTGAATTATCTCCCTTGAAGACTGGCATATACAGGCAGAGAATGAGTTTTGAAAGAGATTAGAATAATTAAATTTCTGAAATCTAGGTAAATAAAGTAAATTAAGTAATTAGTATGAGACGAAAAGGTTGTGATTAATTGTATAAGTAAAATGAAATGAGAGTTATTTTGTTTTTGAGATGTATAAATAAATGAATTGTAAATGTTGTTGGTATAAAATCATCGAATGTATTGAATAGTAAAGGAATATATTCAAATTTTCCACGAGGAAAATCATACTTACCTGGCACAGGGGTAAACCATGATCAGCAAGGTGGTTCTCCCAGAGTGAGGCCCTTCCATTGCACTCCGGTTGGGTTGACCTTTGCGATCGCCCCAAATGTGGGCGACTCGGGTGCGCTATTTCTAAGTGTGGGGTCTGCGTTCGCGCTCACCCCGTAAATCAAACAAAGAACAGACTATCACTAACGAATTCTCTAATGGTCATACATTAGAAGCATGGTTTTACGTACATGAATAATTATTATTCGCTGCTATTTCTGGCAAGTCTTTATGTACGGAAATACTATTGTAAATATTTTTCTTGCGACGAATGT
Organism: Octopus bimaculoides; assembly: GCF_046866305.1. Classification (NCBI taxonomy): domain Eukaryota; kingdom Metazoa; phylum Mollusca; class Cephalopoda; order Octopoda; family Octopodidae; genus Octopus; species Octopus bimaculoides. The sequence continues at coordinate 13,266,617 of NC_142945.1, read as the reverse complement.
GTATTTCGGATAAATATTGAGAGAAAAAGAGAGAGAGCGAGAGAGTTAAATATGCAGATATATAGTGAGGAGAAAGAAGTGAAAGAGAGATAGACATGAAAAAGAAGAGAAAAGAAAATAGATAAACAGATATATAAATAGAAAATAAAAGGATGGGCGCACTTCTGAGGCTGAGTAAGCTGTGGTACTAGTATTAGTAGTGGTAGTAGTTGAAGAAGTAGTGGTAGCACTGGTGCTGTATCTTCATTTTCAGAAAATTGTGAGGAAAGAAAGACGACACGCGTGTATTTCGAATGTGTATTTCGGATAAATGTGTAGTTTTTAGGCTGCTATTTCTAGCAAGTCAAGCCTTTATCTAATAGTATTAGATAAACAATCTTTCGAAGTCGGCGAGAGAGAGAGAGAGAGAGAGCGATTGGACCAGGGAGGTTATCTTTTCGAAGTCGGCGAGAAGCGGAGGAATTGATGAGTATGCGAGACAGAAAGTGTCTGTTATGTCATGGAGAAAAAAAGAGATAACAGATTCTTTTAATCGCTTTTTGTAATGAGTGAATATGTGATTGACAGAGAGAGAGAGAGAGATTATGAATGTGTGAATGACTTCGGTGACACACACAACAACATACGTACGTACACACCTATTGCATACATGTTTTTTTGTATGTATATATAAATATATATATATGAAAGATAAGTATTTTCAGTGGAAAAGCTGTGAGATTTGGTTGTTGTTTCTAGCACATCCCAAGACCACACTCCTCATTTTCACTCTCATATGTATTGATGTTTTTTCAATATTTTTCTCTCATTAAACACATTTTGTGGAATTATGATGCCGAAGTAACACACGCGTGGTCTGTTGGTGGGATATAAGCAACAACCGAAAAATGGTAATTAAAATTTTTTATCCCCCACATTTCTCTAACAAAAGTATACTGTTAAAATGAATCATCTTTGACATTCCACCTTTTTGAAATCACTGTGGATAAATGCCAGCAATGACCTCAGACTCTCCAATATTTTGAATTATAAACAGAAACAACCGAGGCCGGGCAGTGGGATAAAATCATAAATTAAAAATATTTTTTTATTACATAAATGTGTTTATGGAGAGAAAAGTATTGAAAAACATCAATACATGCGTGAGTGAGAAAGAAACGAGGAGGGTTGTCATGGGATGTGCTAGAAACAACAGCCAAATCTCCCTTAAATCACACACTTTCTTCTGAGAATATTTACAATTCTTTTTTTTTCTACTGGGAAGGATCCTACCATAGTTTTACGTGCAAAAGAATTCGCCAAAATTGGTCCGGAGTGTGATAGTGAGGTGGTGGGGGAGTAAAAAAGAATAAATTTTGAACAGGTATCTTCATAAAAAAGATGCCCCCCCCCCCCTGTTAAATTCACGAAAAGCGTTGTTATACTGCGTGCTATCCGGAGTGACCCTTCAGTGCCATTACTTCCACCCCAATCCTCTTTACAGACTTATACAGTAGATCCGTAAGTACTATACTCATAAAAGTGCCGTCTGAAGCGGATCGCTACATTGCCTCCTCCCCAAATAAGCTACAGGCATTGATTGTAGAAGTCTTCTGTCAGTGGTTTGTTTTATAAAACATTGTATGTAGTTGTAAAATTTTTATACTTCAATAATAATGTTTTAGTTCTTTGATATGATTGTTTCTTGAAGGTATGTCTATATTTCAACAAAACATTATATTACTTTTTCCGGGCATCAAACAACCGGTCGTACATACACTGGTATATATACAGATATCATGCTCGTGCGTGCGCACATGTATTTGTCCCCGCCACCGATTGACAACCGGCGTTGGTTAGTTTTCATCCTTGTAAAAATAGAAATCTTTGTGTGTAATTTGGGGAAGATTTTGCTGTTATATCTAGAAGATGGTTAGAAAACACACTAAAAACAAAAAGCATGTAAAAATAAAAAGAAAGAAAACAGAACACCAAAGCTGAATGAAGTTAATAGATTGCAATCACAAATAATTTTACTAGACATTCAGTGCTGTCTTAAAGAATGGGCACATTGAGCAGTTGCCCACGGCCCTCAAGAGTCTAGGGGCCCAATTCTGATCTGTATGCTGTAGCTTACTGCCAATAAATAAATACTGTAGGGTCCAGTGCACTGATTACCTAAGGCCTATGATGTTGCTAAGATGGCCCTATAGATATTTAATGTTTAGGAATTTGTTCCTAATTTAGCAGTTTAGTGGTTACTGAATTAATTAAATTATACATTTAAATTAAAAATAACAACAACAAAGCTATGCATTTAAAAAAAATTTTATTCAGCAATATATTCTTTTTTCTTTCATTAATTAAAGAAGACAGTTTGAAGAAATACTTTCATGCACAATTTTTTTTTTTCATTATTGTCTCAGGATATTTCTGAAGATAGGGTTTCAAACATTAGTTTAGAGGAAGTGTAACAAAAGAAAGAGCAGGTGATGAAGGAGTTGTTTGCTGGAAGCAAAGGAATGAGGTGTGGAGTGCTAAAAAAAAAAAAAAAAATGGTGAAGAGGAATGTTTTTTTTTTTTTTTTTAAAGCAGTCACAAATGCTTTTGTCACTAGATAAATGAAGTGTAGAAGCTACAGAGACACAGCCTTCTGGAGGAATCTTTTGGTAAATAACCTTACCAAAAAGAACACACAAATGGAAGACATAAAGCTTAGTGAAAAGCATAAATACTTCCATGTTTCCTAGATAGCAATAATAATATTGCTTTTAGTAGCAACAAAAAGAAAATTAGAGATGATAATTTGCCACACTATTTTGTTAGAGTGAATATATAGATAGAAGTAGACATTTGTGGAGAATATTTTTGACAACACTAACAATTCTGTGCAGTGACAATGTTAAACGAGGAAGCTGGATCTGAATGGTTTTTTTAAAATTAGTCTCAGTATTATTGATATTGTTATTATTATTATTACCGTTGTTATTAAATTTCATTAAAACTAATGCAGAAAGTTAGTGTGCGTATAGCTACAGATTTTGGAAAAACAAATAAAAGAAATGTTATCCAAAACAAATTAAATTCTTCATTATTAAGGATTTTGTTTTTTTTACTATTTAGTAGGAGGAAAAAAATAATCACACATCTAGTAATCAAGATCATGTAATTATTTATTAATAGCATTACATGTTTCGAAGTTTTATATTTGGTGATTTAGGATGTGTGGTATCAAACTAGTTTACCTTTTAGTACATCACAATACATTACTGGTTCTTCATCCAGACAAAGCATCTGTTTTAAGAATATTATAATTCCAATTTTTCAACACAGAATCATCTATGTTTTCTGTGTTAAAACTAATAACATGTATATTCTTTAAATACAAACACAGTATCAACAAAACTCATACTGCAAGGAATCTCTGCTTGAATGCCAGACAGTATATGATACAAATACAAAATGAGTGTAAAACAATCTTTTTATTTATACTTTGTTGTATCTTGGGAGGGTCATTATAATAATAAACACATGCACTGGTTCAATTTCACTTCTTTATTACAAGTGAATTGATTAGTTTAACTAATCAATTGCGTAATTACTCTCTACTCCAGGTCTGCTTCAAATCTTCAGATTTGAAGCAGTTCTGGAGTAGAGAGCAGGCATATCATTGATGAGGTCATGAATGTCAACCAAAGGACTTTGACAAATAACCAACTGATTAACCAAGAGATTAATCAAGCAATCAATTAGTTAGTTGGTTAAATAACTATACAAACTGACTAATAATGAAGAAGTGAAATTGAACTAGTGCTTGTGTTTGTTATTGTTAACAATGATTACCCCAAGGTGCAACAAAATTTGTTTCAACACACAAGTTCACATCAAGAATCTTGCAAACCAAATACAAAAACAAAATATTTTACCTAATGATTTCTGGCCCTAACATGAGACAATAACTTTACATATAATCCACTTATTTGAAAGAGCCAACCAAACAAATATTTGTATCCTACCAAACAATGAAGACATCCTGAGAACTATCCAATTTTTAAAGGTATGTAATCCTGTCAACTCTATTATAGTTTGTAAATTTGAATAAGTTTGTAAGCTAATGAGGAGATATGAATTTTTGTTTTACAACTTAACAGGGTCCAACTTTTGGACTTTGAACTGTTAGAATTTGCATCTTCCTTTGGCATAGAAATGTTATAAACTGATTAACCTAATTCTTTATTAAATTTTGCAGATGCAAACTAGTAATCTCTAACTGCCTTGGTCTCTGGGTTTTAAGAAATTATACATAATAGTTTTCAAAGAAACCATTAATATGAAATAAAAGATTAATTCAATAGTACAGATGACATATGAATGCATAAACTAATGTTTGTTTGTTTTTTTTTCTTTGAGAAAATTTTATTGATTGTAATATGCTATTAAAAATGTTTAATAACATGTTCCTTCTCCCAGATTAAAAGTAATTGAAAATATGACTAATTAAATAAAAATAATAATAAAAAAAACAAAAAAAACACTCCATCTTTTCTTTAACTTGTAAATATGCATACATACCTATGCTTATACATACATGTCCATACAGACACATGCACACATTTATATGCATATATATATATATATATATATATATATATATATATATAAAGAGAGGGAGAGAGATTTATATACACATATGTAGATATGTGTGTATATATACATATGTGCATATATATATATATATATATATATAAAAACACATATATATATATATAAACACACACACATATATATATATATATATATATAAACACACATATATATATATATAAATACATACACAAATTTATATGCATATATATATACATACATACAAGCAAACATAATATACAACTGTGTGTGTGTGTAATTTTACATATGATAGCCACATATATGCATTTATATAAATAGACACATTTATATGCATATATATATATATATATATATATACACACACACACACACATATATACAAACATAATATACAAACACCTGTGTGTGTGTGTGTGATTTTACATATGATAGCCACAAAAATCTGTGCACTTATGAGAATATGCGCTTGATATTTAACATGAATCTGAGATGGTACGGTAAATACAGATTTTGAGACCGAAAAACATTAATATACAGTTATTTCCCTTTAAAAGGTTTGTCAAGTATTGACAAATAATTTGTTAAGATATCAGAACAGCCACTGGAAGTAACTTTTACAAAAATAAACAGAAAAGAATATCGCAATGTGTTTACTTAGTAAATGAAGTTCCTGCAATTACAAATTAAATGCGATCTTCTTTTAACAGACATTTTGTAGCCATCATATACAAGAATCCTGAAGATTTCAAACCAATTACTATATTGATTTATAGATAACTTATAATAATTGTTATAGTTTTTTTTTTTTTTTCTATAGTGTGAAGTTAACCGAAAATAAAAAAAATAAAAGAAAAAAACATGTATTATGAAATAACAACAACAAAAAATATATAGGAAAAATAACAAAACAACAACAAAAACATCAATTTTTTTTTTTTTTTTTTAGTTTAGTTTTCCAACTAAGATAGATTTTCCAAAATTTTCTTTTCCAGCAGCCTTTTCTTTACGATTGTTTTTCGTTTTTCTTTTTAATTACTGACCATTTTTCAGAAAAGCACACATACATTTTAAAGATGATATACATATTACGTACAGTAAAATATCAGGGACATCAACATACAATAAGAGTCAAAGAAATTGTTTTCATATTATACAAATAATAATAATAATAGTAATGGTTTCAAATTTTGGTACAAGGCCAGCAATTTCGGGGAAGGGGATAAGTCGATTAGATCAACCCCAGGTGTTCAACTGGTCCTTCTTTAATCAACCCCAAAGGGATGAAAGGCAAAGTCCACCTCAGCAGAATTTGAACCCAGACTGCAAAGACGTACAAAATGCTGCAAAGCATGCTACTGATTCTGCCACCTCACCTCCATGATGATGATGATAATAATAATAATAATAGTAATCTATATTATTTTCTATTATAAGCACAAGGCCTGAAATTCTGGAGGGGAAGGGGTAAGTCTCAATTACATCGACCCCAATACTCAATTGGCACTTATTTTATCGATTCTGAAAGAATGAAAGGCCAAGTCAACCTTGGCAGAATTTGAACTCAGAATGTAAAGAGTCGGAAAGAAATGTCACAAAGCATTTTGTCCAACTTCCTAACAATTCTACCAGTTCACCGCTTTAATAATAATAATAATAATAATAATAATAATCCTTTCTACTGGAAGCACAAGGCCTCAGATTTGGGGGAAGGGATTACGTTGATTACATCAACTCCGGTGCATAACTGGTACTAATTTAATCAACCCCGAAAGGATGAAAGGCAAAGTTGACCTCGGCAGAATTTGAACTCAGACCATAAAGACAGGCGAAATACCACTAAGCATTTTTCCCGATGTACTAACGATTCTGCCAGCTCACCGCCTTGATAATAATAATAATAACAATAATAATAATGATAATGATGATGATGATGATAGTAATTGTTTCAAACATAGGCACTAAGTCACAAACTTTTGGTGAGGAGAGTTCAATAATATTGATTGATCCAGTACTCAGCTGGTATAAATTTTATCGATCCTGAGAGGATGAAAATTAAAGTTAACCCAACAGGATCTGAGTTCAGTCTGGGAATGTAGCAAAATGCCACAAGGCATTTTTATTCAGTGCTCTACAGACTCACCACTCTCTAATAAAATTATTATTAATAATAATAATAAAAATAATAATAATAAAGGCAAGGTCAACCTCGGTGGAATTTGAACTCAGAGTGTAGCGACGGGCGAAATACTACTAAGTATTTTGCCCAGCACATTAATGATTCTGCCAAATAATAATAATAATAATGATTTCAAATTTTGCCACAAGGCCAGCAATTTTAGGGGGGAAGGGCATTTGTTGATTACATTGACCCCAGTATTTGATTGGTATTTTGTTTTATCGACCTCAAAAAAATGAAAGACAAAGTCAACTTCAGAATGTAAAGAGCTCACATAAATACAACTAAGTATTTTTTGCAATGCTCTAATGATTCTGCCAGCCAATAATAATAATAATAATAATAATAATGATAATAATAAGAATAATCTTTTCTACTATAGGCACAAAACTTGACATTTCAGATGAGCGGGCTAGTTGATTACAACAACCCTACTAATGCATGACAGGTACTTATTTTATCAGTCCTGAAAGGACGAAAGGCAAAGTTGACCTTGGCAGCATTTGAACTTCGAATGTACAAGAGTGGAAGAAATGCCACTCAGCATTTTGTCTGGCATGCTAATGATTCTGCCAATGATAATATTAGATTTCTTACATAGGAACAAAACCAGGCATTTGGGATAAAGGGACAGTCAGACATTCCGACCAACCAGTATTTGACTGGCACTTTATTTCATTGACCTTAAAGAATAAAAGTAAAGGTTACTTTGCTGAGATTTCAGCTCAAAATGTAAGAAGCCAGGACAAATACTGCAAGGCAGTTTTGTCGACACTAATTCTGCTCGTAATGATTTCTAATCTAGACACAGGATCACAAATTTTGAGGAAGGTTCAAGTTGATTAAATCACCTCACCCTAGTATTTGATTGATGTTTATGTTATCTACTTCCCCACTAGTTTGCCCACCTCAAGCTGAAGGCTGAAAGGCAGAGGTGACATTTGAACTCTGAACATAAATGGACAAAACCAAATGCTGTAAGGCATTTTATTTAGTCTAGCACTCAACTGATTTTGCGATAGAATCATCTTTTCTACTAAAAACACAAGGCCTGAAGTTTTGGGGAAGAAAACTAGTTGATTACATCGGCCCCAGTGCTCAACTGGTACTTATCATATTGACCCTTAAAAATGAAAGGCAAAGTAAATCTTGGCAGAATTTAAACTCAGAACATAAAGACGGATGAAATATTGCTAAGCATTTTGTCTGGTGTGGTAATGATTTTGTCAGCTCATCACCCTTCTATTTTGTCTTATAATAATTATTAATATCAATAACATTTATGATGACCATTTAGTTATATAACAACAACTTTGTAATAGACGAAAAGATTTGAACAGACCTTCTGAGTGAATAAACGCATTTAAATGTATGTTTGTTTCCAAAGCAGTATCACATCATGTCATACAGCAATGAAGATTTCAAGAAGGGTTTTCTCTACAGAAGAAACTGCTTTATATCAATTTACTCTTCCAAAAATATTTTGCTGATTGCATAATCCTTTAAGCACCAAATTACATTACTTCAACAGCAGTTAATTAAAGAATGCACAGTTATAGCTCAAAATAAAATTTTTCTTTAATTAAAAATAAAAAGTGAAAATACAATTTTGAGCTCAAATTACATTTTCAACTAAAACGCTTTTTTTTTTTTTTTTTTTCTCTCAATAAAATAAATAATTTGAAATCAATAAATATATTTGAAAAATATACAAAATTGGTAATAAAAATGTCAGCTTTTGAATTTAAATTATTGAAATGAAAATAAGAAAATTCAGGTGAAATAAAATAAGAAATATTTAAAATAAAATTTCTAAGGATCTGCAATTTATTTCTGTCTTTCTTTTTTCAAATTTTATTTTTGAAACATATATTTGGAAGACATTTGCATGTTTCCTGCAAAATTCCATTCAGATCAGCAGAAACAAGAAATAACAATAGACTTAAGATATTTGAGACCATGCAAAGAACATTTAAAGCCAGTTCAATCATCAAATTATTAAGGAAGTAAAAAAAAAAAACATAATAATTAAAAGAAATTATAATCACCTATAAGTGGAATTATTTGACAGCAATTTTGGTCAGTATAATTTTTTAATAATTCAAGAAAAAAATAATTTTTAGAAGAATCTGTTAAATCTTCCACATTGCCTGATTTTCAGAATTTTCAATGTCATTTTCAGGTATCTAAAACCTTTGGAAATTCAATTCAAAGATGCTTTTCGTTTCATTTTTTTTTTTTTTATCATCTTTTTGATGAAGAGTGGTTCTTTAAGTTTAATTCTTGATGTAAAACCGTTTAGCAATATAATTGTAAGTGTCTCCTTTTCGTACAGGAGCCAACGTTGATTCTACATCAACTATGAGCCAGAAGAAGATGAAAAAAGAATACATCTTCATTATAATTCTTGATTTAAAAAAAATTGACAGTGGGTTAAGGTGGAACAAGGGTAATTTAGTTCTGGAAGTTGTTCACAATATCCGATTGATTGATGTGGTTTCTGGAGTATTTCTGAAAATACTTTCTTCAACTTTACAGGAAGTGTACAGACATTCATATTTGAAATTTTGTCATGGTTAATCCCTCAAGTATAAAATATAGTCAGTAAGATAAGACATAAGCTACCCAAAAGAAACAAAAGGATTAAACGATAGAAAGTAAAATTAAATGATAATGTATAAACGTTAACATTATTCCCAACATAAAATACGATTTGAGGTATGTGAGGCAACACCCATTAAACCTTTGAATCAGTAATAGAAGAGGTTGCTTATAGAATAGAGGACTGATGATAATGGATGAGGAAGAGGAGAAGGACTGAAGGGAGGAAAAATGGATGCGGTGAACCGACAAATGAGAGATGAGAGACGAGAGAGAGATCAGAGAAACAGAATTATGGTGTCAAGGGCGATCTATGAGGTTTTGAGAAAACTGAAGAAATCAGCAAAGACAAGAGAGCAGCAGCAGAGTAAACCATTCTGCAGACCTGTGCAACGCACACTGTAACACAAGGGGGATAACAATGATGATAACAACAACGACAATTACTGCTCAAATCCCTTTCAAGTTGTATTTGCAAGCACGAGATTTATTTTTATTACGTACACAACTGATACCAGCAGGTGCTGAGTCTTGCTATTATATAATCTGCCACCTAAAACCAACAATCCATGATACTGATTAAAGGAACTACTACTACTACTACTACTACTATTACTATGCTAGTGCTATATAAACAAAAATAGGCATGCAATTATCACTGTCCTTCACACACAGCACACAGAGAGGAGCTAAACAAGGGGACCTCTACGCAGTTACTCAGCAGTCAAATCTTCTTCAAATCATAACCTACCATCTTAAAAAAAGGAGGACACAATTGAAGAGTAATATATCCCTAAATTGACTTTGAACACTTTTGATGATAGGTCTGCTCAATCAATGGTGACTGACCAGAGGCTAACAACAAGAAAAATGCACATCTAATGAATTTGATAATCTTAATATTTTCAAGAGAAGTAGGAAAAATAACTAAGAATAATATCTAAATAACTAATGGCTATTTGACTTAATAGTATGTCTTATACAGGCAGGTGGTTTTGAAGTTTACAACGAGGGGTCTATGAGAGTATGTTCATGCTTTCTCAAAGAAATTAGCAACATAAGCAATGCGAAATGGTCACAACTTGTCACCAAGCCACTTTTTGAATTTGCAGGTGATTCACTGCAATTTTAAGTCCAAAGATTAAATATCTTTCATTTATGGGAACTCTAGGGAGGAATAAAATTTGTATGACCTTAAAAAGGTGTGTGTGTGTGAGTATGCATGAATAAAACAGATTCTTTGTGTTAGAAGGGTAGGATGTATTGAGAATTAGTATGAAAAGTTAGTGTTTAACATAAACACAAATCCCAAACAGTTGGTTACGTCCATTCCTGTATTTTACAGGTGTACTGAAATGGCAAAGTCAGGTTCGGCAAGATTTGAAGTAAGAACATAAAATGCAATAACCAAATGCTGTGAGACATATTTTCCCTGTCACTGTATGGATTCTGGAATTCCATTGCCTTTAAAAAGTAACAATAGCACAACAGATATATGACTACAGAAGAAAGAATTAACATCATACCAGCATCTACATCACATCACGTATCACTAAATCCTCAGTGGGGGCTGCCATGGCACTGCAGATGATTTTCTGACAATGCAAGATCTGGCATAGTCAAAGCCAATGGAGCAGCACCCTCTTGAACACAAGAGAAGTGCCGAGCTTGATTTTGTAGGTACACCAGCTGTTTTATACAGTAATGTAGCAGGAATAGGAGTGAATGGGTAGTGAGAGAGAAAAAAAGGTATTAGCTGGAGGTATCAGAAGATACCCTAGAGAGGAGAAAATTTTAAGGTTGGCACTCAATACAATTGGTTTAATTAAACCAAGTATTTAGAACTGACAGAACACACTGGTCCCCAAATAATTATTTGTTTTTCCTGTTGTAGAATCAAATTCTTAGGATTTCTGTGTTTTTATAATAGATTCTTTGTCAATTTTGATAAAAATTACCAATTTGATATGATGAAGAGAGAGTCTGAATGTATATGCTAAATATACACTTTGTTGGAAATGTGTTGTCTATGTGTGTATGTGTTTGTGTGTAAGTAGGTTGGTTGGTTGATTGGCAGGAATAGAGGTATCCTTATGGCCATTATATTATGTATAAAAATAATTTTAGATATGTGTGTGTGTGTGTGTGTGCATATATGTAAGAAGGGAGAGGGATATATATATATATATATATATATATACACATATACATACATATATAGATGGATGGATATGTGGATGGATTGATGGATAGAGAGAAAGAATATGAAAGTAAATGGAAAAGATATTTGTATGAAAGTGTCGATGCATGGGAGAGAGAAGAGCTGCAATTTCTTTCACATTACATGTTTGTCACAGGGAAAGGCTGAAAAGAAGCCAGTGACAAACTGTAAAGTCTTCTAGAAATAATAAAAATATGTGTGCAAGTTGGAGGTCATTGTAACTTCTAGAAAAATCCTCATATCTTCAGTTGGTCATCATAACTACCAGTGATTATTACCTTCATTATTTCATCAAATATCTCACAGTTATGAAAGTTTATTCTTTACTTTTAGGGGTGTTTGGTTTTTTTACTTTTATAGTTAGGGTAATAAAAAATAGATAATGGATAATAATAATAAAAAAAAAATGCAGCTAGAAAAATATAATTTTCTGATAGCAAATGATATTTTTTTTTTATTTAAGGGTGTTTTCAGGTGGCATTGCAGGGTTTGAAATATTTCAATAAAAAGAAACAAAACATGTGTCAGAAATTAAGGTAAGAGCAAGGGAAAAGACTGCAATAGAGTAGAATTATAAGTGATAGAGATGAAGTGAAAATAGATCTGTAAATTTGCTGGATAAAATTTATAAAAATTGGACTCAGATGTAGAAAATGCAGTCAGCTTAGAAAAAGAGGAATAAAAATAGTTAAAAAGAATGATTAATCTCTGAATCCCATCCCATTAAAAAAATTAAATTATAAGATATCGGAAAAAGCAACCCAAGTTTTAAAGCAATTTCCCTTTAATAATTTTTCTTTCATTTCTCTTTTTTTTTTTTTCTCTCCCTGTGAAATTTTAAGTTAAATATATTTATTGCCTACTTTTGCTTGGGATTTTTTCTTTAAATATAAAAATTAGACAAAGAAAATATGTAGTCCATTTGATTCTTTTTAATCTGTACAAAATCCTAACCATTTCTTCAAGATAATTCTTTCTCTTTTTTCATTCTGAAAGAAAAACATAGCAAAAGAGAGGAATGGGTTTCTTTCTCATTTTGCTATACATTTCACTCTAGGATAGACAGCACTCTAAAAATGCTTTCATGTTTAATAATTTGTTGCCTAGAAACAAATTTCAGTTTGTTGCGTAGTAACAATGCCTAATTCTTAAATCTAGATGGTTGCTAAGATTTTCTTTAATTCCTTGTTGATTTCATCAAAATGAGGTCGAGCTTCTGGATCGTACTTCCAGCACCGGTGCATCAGTTCATATATTTCCTCAGGTGTTCCTTGAGGTGCTGGCATACGGTAGCCTAATGTAGAAAAGGAGAAAAAAACACATGAACATGCTTAGAACGAAAAGTAGCCTAATGTAGAAAAAGAGAAAAAAACACATTAACATGCTTAGAACGAAAAGTTACAAGTCAGTAAAATCAAACCAGTTACTTCATGAATGAAGTGCATTATTTGAATAAATGTATCATGTTTCTGATAGACAATCTCTAGAAATATTACCGAAAATCTATTGTATCTTGTATATTCTTTTACATTATCAATTTCCCCATGTTCGCGTCGGTAAGATATGGAGTGATTGTTTTAACAGCTGGATGCTTTTTCAATTAATAACTGCTATTATATATGCTTATCATCTAAGAATATATTCGATTACATCCAGTTTCATGTGTAAAAGGTTGCATTCATGATTACATGAACAAGAGAACGTCAAAATCTCACACGCTTATAAATTTTACCAAGGGGAGAAAACTCTGTAAAATTTAATTTTTAGGTACATCCACTTGTATGCAAAAATGACACCCAACTTATTAACACCATGACTTTATGATACGCAGGTATAAATTTAACAAAAGGCAAAAACAATAGAAATTACTCATAAACATCAATGCTTTGTAGCGCTCTCTCTCTCTCTCTCTCTCTCTCTGCTAAGGTTGCTACTCAGCTGTGAATCTCTTAAGAAACGTTTTATTTCATATTTTTCATGATCGTAATTTCAAACAAGGCAAACGATTGCTGTCATATTTACCTGCATCAATTCGTTCCTTCGCTTGTGCATTGCTCATACCTTGATAAGGTGTAAGCCCGGAAGAGAAAACCTCCCACATAAGAATGCCAAAACTCCATACATCACACAGTGACGTATATTTTCCTGAAATGTAACAAATAATAAAACAGTGAAGATAATTTTCTTAAAAGGTGTGTGTATGTGTTTGTGTACGCATATGTCTGTACATTTGCACCTTATCTATCCATTCATATTTATATATAAGAATAATACATTTTATATCTTTGTTTTCTCTCTTCCATTTGCTTCAGTTATTAGACTGCGGTCATGCTGGGGCACCGCCTTGGAGGGTTTTGGTCAAACAAATCGAACCCCAGGACTTTTTTTTGCGAAAGCCTAGTACTTATTCGATCAAGCTCTATTGTTGAACCATTAAGTTCCTGGGACGTAAACACACCAGCACCGGTTGTCAAGCAGTGGTGGGGGACAAACACAGACACCAAAACACACACACACATATATATATCATCATCATCATCATCGTTTAACGTCCGCTTTCCATGCTAGCATGGGTTGGACGATTTGACTGAGGACTGGTGAAACCGGATGGCAACACCAGGCTCCAATCTAATTTGGCAGAGTTTCTACAGCTGGATGCCCTTCCTAACGCCAACGTTATATATAATATACGATGGGCTTCTCTCAGTTTCTGTCAACCAAATCCAATAACAAGGCCTTGGCTTTGGTTGGCCTCAGGCTATAGGAGAAGACACTTGCCCAAGGAGCCATACATTACGTTGTAGTCACCAAGCTAAACATACGTTTCATAAATTTGAATAATAGCATAATAGGCAAAACAGGAGCACTCCATCAGTTACGACAAAGAGGGTCCCAGCTGATGCGATCAATGGAACAGCTTGCTCGTGAAATTAACATGCAAGTGGCTGAGCACTCCACAAACACTTGTACCCTTAATGTAGTTCTCAGGGAGATTCAGTGTGAAACAGAATGTGACAAGGCTAGCCCTTTGAAATACAGGTACTACTCATTTTTGCTAACTGAGTGGACTGGGGAAATGTGAAATAAAGTGTCTTGCTCAAGGACACAACGCGTCACCAGAAATTGAACTCATGACCTTACGATTGTAAGCCAAATGCCCTAACCACTAAGCCATGTGCCTTTGCATAATATATAATATTAAAACAAAACTGTAATTATAAGATTGCAATGTTATTATCAGTTCAAATATGCTTTATGCCCATTCAGACTGATAAAAACATTGCAATTTTCATGAAAGAAAATTACCAGAGAACTTTCATCTAATTCTTCCAAATCATTCTGTTAAAACTCTATTGAAGCCATTTGTGGGGGAATTTTTTTTTTTTTATCACTGCAACTGGTCGCACACCACAAGTTTTAACAAAACCTACTGAAGCAAGCCAGCATGCTCACAGCATTACCATGGGCGATGGCGAGGCTAAAGCATTGGGAAAGCCAAGCCCCCTCACGGGCATCACTTGATGCCTCAGTAAGGTGAGCTGCGATCATTGACAAAAACTTTGTCACCATTAAACTGGTTGTTAAAACATATAAAATTAACATGAAACTTTGATGGAAGGCTTTAATTTAGATCACTTTAGAAATGGAAGCTGGTATCCATAGAATCAGGTGTAGATGCAGGAAGGTTGGTAACAAAAGGGTTAAAAAGTGCAATTATATCATATATATTTCAGGTGACTGAAAGCTATACCTAAAGGTGGACACAACACTTGGTAGACCAAGTAAGATCTAATATAAACTTTAATGAGAAAATAAAGAAAAAACAAAATTATTAACCATAGTTCAATGCTTCTGGAGCAGTCCATTTGATAGGAATTTGTTTCATTCCATCTGACACAACATACATCTCTTCTTCACGAGACATACCAAAGTCAGAAATCTTTATGACGCTGTTTTCTCCAACAAGACAGTTGCGTGCTGCCAAATCCCTGAAATAAAATAACACAACTTAGCGAGAATCTCTCAAACTTGGTTGCTTTATGTAAAACATAATAATACATTAAAATATAATTTAATCCTTTTATGACCAGTTATGTCTTCTTAATTACTTTTCAAAATAACAAGGAATTTAACGCTGAATTTCTTTGTTTCATAAGAATTTTTATCGGGAATTATGTATTGAATCCAATATTGTTATATTTTGTAAAAATTATATTATCTAACCCTTTAGCATTCAAACTGACCATATCTGGCCAAAATGTTCTCCTTGTTTTATGTTTAAACTGACCAGATTCAGCCTTTCACATATACTTAGAATGTCACTCTAAAAATATACAATCACACCATCAAGATATCAAAGCTATGAGATAATGCATGATTAATCCAAAACGTTGTGAATAAATATGCATAACATTTGACAATGCAGTGCCCAGTACAGAAATTGAAACTACAGTTTTATGATGGTGAGTGCAACACCCCAACTACTAGGCCATGTATGCATGCATTCACCATGAGGTGACATTAATGTATTTTATATTTGTTTTGAATGGCTGAATGGTTGGATAGTGTTAGGCCCAGATTCACTTAGTTGATAAAATAGAAAATTTGTAAAACTGAAAGACAGCAATACCTGTGTATACAGTTTTTACTCTCTAGGTAATTCATTCCACTAGAAGCATTCTCGCACATTAATACCAGCTGATTTCGTGTCTGTTGTCGTCCATTTTTTCGCAAAAATAACAACAATGACCCACCTGACAAAAAAAACAAAGCAAAAATAATAATTATTAGATAAAGTGACAGTTAGATAAGAATATAGTTAAGGTCACTAATGGAAGTGGACATACTGGATAGGAGGTCAGTAAGATTAATTATAGTGTAAATATTAAATCTTAATTTTTTATATCTTAATTAGGCGTGGTTGTGTGGTAAGAAGCTCGCTTCTCAACCACATGGTTCTGGGTCAGTCCCACTGCATGGCATTTTGGGCAAGTGTCTTATACTATAGCCTCAAACCAATCAAAACCTTGTGAGTGGATTTGGTAGATGGAAACTGAAAAGAAGCCCATCATATATGTGTGTGTGTTTGTGCCAATAACCTCACCATTGCTTGACAACTGGTGTTGGTGTGTTTATGTCCCTGTAAACTAGCAGTTCAGCAAAAGAGATCAATGAAATAACCACTAGGTTTTAAAAAAATACTAGGGTCGATTCATTCGACTAAAAATTCTTCAAAGCATGGCCACAGTCCAATGACTGAAACAAGTAAAAGTTAAAAGAAAAGATCTGTTGTCATTATACTTTACTAAAAGAGACACACATGCACATACACACACACACACACACACACAAGCACATGCAGTTTTTGGAAGAATAAGATTCCATTCTCATAATACTAATGTGCATTATGAATATACACATTTGTGTACATATGTCTTCCTTTACTTGTGTTAGTCATTTGACTGTGGCCATGCGGGGGCACTGCCTTGAAGGGTTTTAGTTGAACAGATTGATCCCCAGTACTAATTTTTTAAAGTCCGGTGCTTATTCTGTGAGTCTGTTTTGCCAAACCACTAAGTTATGAGCATATTAAACCAACAGCAGTTGTCAAACACAGGCACACATACATGACTGGCTTCCATATAGTTTCCACCAACCAAAGTCACTCACAGAGTATTGGACAGCCTGGGCTGATAGTAGAAGACATCTGCTCAAGATGCTGTGAAGAGGGATTGAACCCAAAACCACATGGTTGCAAAGCAAGCTTCTTAATCATACAGCCAATATTTTGTCTTTGAAATTTTTTCATAACAGTCCTTACCTTCAACATACTCCATGACAATCATGACAGGTTTTCTCTGGGCTGCAATGCCAATGAATTTTACGATATTTGGATGATCGTATTGTTTTAGAATACGCCCTTCTTGCAAGAAGGTTTTTCGTTGTTCCTCAGTTAAACTATCTCGACATGTTTTTACCGCTACCACCTTGTCTTCTGGTTTATATTTACCCTTGTACACTTCACCAAAATTACCCTGAGTGAAAGAAAAAGACAAAAATATTTAACATCATAGAAACGTTCTAATTATATACATTTATGTGTTAAGGCAGAAACATCAATTTAGAGACATTTATGTTACTTTTTCTATGTAATACATAGCATAGGTAGTTCCAGTCAACAAATTCAATCGTTAAGAAAAGTTCTTCAGATCTCTCAAAATGAGGTTTATTATATAGTGGCTACGTACCAAAGATTAGTTGACTAAAGTCATTATACAGCTGGTAAGCAATGAATAGAAGGGACTTACTCTATAATTTATATGTATTAATCTCTATAAAAAATCACACTTCTCTATAAATAATCACACTTCAAAGGAGTAGGGTGAAATCCTGTCTATAAACTGAACAGTCGCACAATCTCTTGGAGAATTTTTAAGAGTTGAATGCTTGATGCCAACTACTGTATCATATAAGCAAGTTAAAATTAATATTTTTAATGCAGTGAGGATTAAAAAACTATTTAGAAATAATCACACAGTGAGGAAATGACAGTATTATTTAAAGACTGATATTGTTATAATTATTCTAGTATGTATGGGAGACAACTCCAGGCATATTTTGGTCTTATTAGGCCTCCTCAGTACATGCATAGATTTCATTATACTTGTTGAAGTAGTGAGGAGAGAATCATTGCAGCCTACAGATTAACTAGAGAGGAGGATGAGTTAATAGAATAGGGATCATAGCACCAAATTGAAAATCTGGTGGGTTTTTTTATCCAAGACAATCCCTAACACTCAACAACTCAGTTCACCATGCTATAGTACAACTTACTGCTGTAAGTAGCAGCAGCACTATAAATTGCTTTCAAATTTTGGCACAAGGCCAGCAAGTTTGGGGGTAGTGGGTAAGTTAATTACATCGATCCCAGTACTTATTTTATCAAGGAAGAAAGACAGAATCGACCTTGGCAGAATTTGAACTCAGAAAATAAAGCATGCTAATGATTCTTATTTCTTTATTGCCCACAAGGGGCTAAATATAGAGGGGACAAACAAGGAGAGACAACGGTATTAAGTCGATTACATCGACCCCAGTGCGTAACTGGTACTTAATTTATCGACCCTGAAAGGATGAAAGGCTAAGTCTACCTTGGCGGAATTTGAACTCAGAACGTAGCGGCAGATGAAATGCCACTAAGCATTTCACCAGACATGCTAACGATTCTGCAAGCTTGCTGCCTTACATGCTAATGATTCTGCCAGCTCATCACCTTAAGCAGAACAGTAAATTGACAACAAATTCATTTGTTTCCAGGGCTGTGCTTAATTTTCATCGTGGGTACAACTTGGAGAGAGGGATGAACTCTGCCAGGTTGAGTTTCCTCAAATACACTGTATCAAAACTAAGTCTGTAATGTGTCTTTTGCAAGAATGCAATCCAATACCAATGACTGTCTGGATTTACTGTCATACTTCAGTTACTTGTCCTCTTAGTGTCTTTGCACTCTCTTACAACTCTCAGCAGCCAGATGTTCTGCTTGCTGCTTGTTGAGAGAGATAGCTCTATATCTTCATAGAGATGGGAGATTCACCTCTTAGCCAATTTTCCATGTGGTCTAAGCCGTTTTGGTCAAGGGTTTGGAAAGTCATATTCCCTGATTGAACTAATTCAGCCTTTTTCCTTCTAATTATCCTAGGAATGGTGTATGTCATGTGAAAAGCTTTAGATGTCAAGCATGGAAGTCTGCAAATCAGTTTAGCAAAACTTATTTCAAAATACTTTGAAATGTTTCTCAGTAGGCATGGCTGTGTGGTAAGAGCCTTGCTTCCCAACCACATGGTTCCGGGTTCAGACTCACTGCGTGGCACCTTGGATAAGTGTTTTCTAGTATAGCCTTGAGCCAACCAAAGCCTTGTGAGTGGATTTGGTAGATGGAAACTGAAAGAAGCCTGATGTATCATCATCATCATTTAACGTCTGCCTTCATGTTGGCATGAGTGGGATGGCTTAACAGAAGCTGGCCAGGCAGAAGTCTGCACCAGACTTCTGTAACTGTTTTGGCAGGATTTTTACAGCTGGATGCCCTTCCTAACACCAACCACCCAGCAGATATATAAATATATATATATATATATATATATATATATATATACACACATATAAGTGTGTGGCTTTGTGTTTGTGTTTGTCCTCCACCACCACTTAACAACCAGTGTTGGTGTGTTTACATCTCTGTAACCTAGCAGTTCAGCAAAATAGACCAACAGAATAAGTGCTAGGCTCAAAAAAATAGTCCCGGGGTCAATTTTTTCGGCTAAAACTCTTCAAGGTGGTGCCCCAGTATGGCCACAGTCAAATGACTAAAACAAGTAAAAGACATAAGATAGAATACTTACATTGCCAATTTTCATATCAAGAAGAATATCATCATTCTTCAATTCCCACGGCTCTCTTAAAATTGGATTTTTCAAAATTGCTTGCGATTTACTTGTAACCGGCTGTCCTTTAGTCATCTGATTATGAATGAGATGCTGGATGGTTGGAAAAGTGGGACCTTCCAAATGCCAACCCTCCTAAAGAAAGAGAAAAGAAAAAGAAAAAAACGATTTTTGATATCAGCACAAGGCTACAAGGGATCTCTTATTCTATATGTATTTGAAAATGAATTAAATCACAGATGATTTATTGGCAGGGAAAATAACAACAGTGTCATTGCTTGTAGCTCAGTAATTCTTGGAGAAGTGCAAATGTAAGCAAACATAGAAACACATATTACATTTGTACATCCTCATCATTATCGTCATTTAACATCTTTTCCACATGGGTATGGGTTGGACAGTTCAACGTGAACCGATGAGCAAGAAGGTTGTGCCAAGCTCCAATGTCTGCTCTGGCATGGTTTCTACAACTGAATACCCTTCTTAACAACACACACACACACACACACATTTATTTCATGGTTCAAATGCAAATACAGGCTTGGTGCCTGGTGTAAATAAAACCATTAAAAGCTGCAATATGAAAGGAGTTCGAAGGATTGAACATACCACATTGTTTGTCATGTGGGTTAACAAAGGACACTTTCAGATTTTAGGCAGAGGGCTCTATTCGAAAAATATATTTGCAGTCTCAACTCAATGTCAGTACAACCGACAATAAACCTGTAATTTGTTCAGGGAGGTGTGGGGTGGAAGCACAAAGGAAGCATGTTCCAGGACCCTGAAGTCCAGGAGGGGGCAACCATTAAGGATTGGAAACTGGACTGTCACAACTCTTATGGGAGGACTTTGGGGTTGAGCTGATCTTTGACTTTAGATTCACCAATAATGTATTCTGGCAGACCACCCATTGACTTCATAACAAGAAGCCCTCATCCATACCTGCCATTAAGGACTCAGCAGGGGTCCTTCTCTTTACAGAGACAAACATTCTTGGGAGGTGGAGAATACTTTGCTGATCTTCTAAATCTGATCACAATAAAATTTTCTGGTAGACACAAAAGTGCATCTATGGACAAAAACTAACTCCACAGAGGATGAAGTCATAGAGGCAATTAAAGTGCTCAAATGTGGCAAAGCTGCTGAAAAGGGTGAAATTTGGCCTGAAATGTTAAAGAATCTAAATAGAGAAGGTATTCTCTAGCTGACCTGTGTATGCCAGGTGGCTTTGATCTCTGGAAAGACACCAAAACAATTGGTAATTCAGGGTGATAATTCCAATTTTTAAAAGAGGAGACAAGAAAGAGTGTGCTAATTATAAAGGAATCATCTTGTTGAACCTCTCCAGTAAAATCTACAATAAGTGTCTGGAAAAGAGATCTAGGGAAGTTGGGGAGCATAAATTTTCTGAAGAATAGTGTAGCTTCCATCCTGGAAGCAGCACAACCAACAGGATACTCGTTCTATGGCAGGTGTAACATGCACAAATGCACACAAATATGTGTGTTTTGTTTATGTGGTATTTATATTCCTAAAGGCACATAACTCAGTAGGTAGACTTAGCCATCAGTGATTGATGAAATTAATAAAAGTACTGAAGCTGACATTATTGACTGAAACCATTAAAAGTGGTGCTCCAGCATGGCTGTACTCCAATGACTAAAAGCCATAAAAGAGTACAAAGACAATTAGTCTGCTGCTTTGGTGCCTTTTATTTAGTATCTCACCATTCTTTTGCAGAGTAGGATTAATTAACACAGATAACTAATGCAGTGTTATAGATGCTACTTCAGATAACAAACAATCAAAGTCAGCAAAGAAATATATTTTTGTGTTTGTTCTTTGAAAGATTTACAAACTTCCATTTGTTAGTGTCGATAGAATTCCTCAACTAATCTAAGATGAATTTAAAAAAAAAAAAAAAAATCATGGCTCCCCTTTCTAATTCTAAAAGCTTGTTCAGTTGTCAAAGAACAGTTTTATCTCTACACATTCCTCCTTTTTGTTTTATCTCAAGTAAGCATCGTTTTTCTTCTCAATGTTCATTGTCTGAAGAGAATTTATCCAAAACAGCAAGAATAAAGAAATTATTATGCATTTTATTTGTAGCAGCAACTGCAGATTTCTTCACTAACATCAACATTATCTTCATTGTTGCAATATAAAAAGTTGCAGATATAATCCTTTCATCAATTTAAATGAAGTTTACATCATCAGCAGCCATAACAGGAGTGGTACTTGAAGATATAAGGGACATAACATACATTTTATTGTCCCACTAGCACTAGGGAAGCTTTCTGTGGTAGGATGTACAGACTTTCCTTTATCCTCAACCAATTTTTATTCACAGTTATTGCACTCCAAGATGCTCTGCTTGCAATGTGGCATGCAGAGTCAATGTCTATTTTGTTTCTAATAGTAGGATGTCTTTCCAGTGACCAACTACTTTACAATGTTATCTCAGTGTATTTTAACATAGCACCAGCACTAGAGAAATGACTGTGATAAAACTGAAGGGTCCCTCCCCCATATCAATTCTTTATTTCAAGTTACCTCCCTACTACTTATAATACTACATAAGCAATGCAGCTTACAGAATACCCGTTTTCTTTATTCAATTCTTTCTTTTTTACTGTGGTTTTTAATGACTGAATGCCCTTCCTACCACCAGCCAATTTACAACATGAGTAATGTGTTTAAATAAATATTCATTATCAAAATTTTGTTTCCTAACACATCACACACACACACACACACACACACATCTTTTTATTTAGTCATTAGAATAATTTTAGTATCAAAGCAACAATGGTTAACATTAAGGATCAATATTCAATTAGAACAGATGAAGACATACCTCTTTTGTTTGAATAATGAAATGTCTATGACCATTCCAGTAAACAGAAAGTACATACAAAACTTCATTTGTTTTCTTGTTCTTACTTTCACGAACTAAGAAATCCCCATCAGTGACTAAAAGACGCTGTACTTCTTCTCGAGGAAGAACTCCATGAAACCATTCTTCATCTTCTAATCTTTGGCTGACTGGTGCAGTCTGGACATAAAAAATTAAAATTTCATATTACACCAATATATTGGTAAAGCCTCGGTAGGAAACAGTGTTGAACATCACAAAATATCAACTGAATACTGATACAACTTTGGTGGGGAATAGTATAAAATTATAGCCATTTGAACACAGGCCTATCTCTGTATTAATGTTGTCTGTGATATTAGATTGTTCTGCTGTCTCTTGGAAGAGACAGAGTACAGTATAATATCACTGACTTCATTAGTACACAGGTAGGGTCATGGTATAGATGTGGAACTATTTCACAGACATTATTAATATACTTGTTATCTTGAGAAAGACAAAGGTTCAATACAATATTACAGACAACAATAGTGCACATGTAGAGTGTTGGTAGAGACACAGAACAGACAACACCTGTATACAAGTAGAGTCTTGGTAGTGATATGGAACAGTACAATATCAAAGACAATATTAGTACACAGGTAAAGCATTGGTAAAATCACACAACAGTACAATGTCACAGACAATGATAGCACACAGGTAGAGTATTGGTGGAGGCCTTTTGCTTTATATCCATTCTGTGCTGAACTGCCCTTGAATGATTCCAGTAGCATATTGGTTTTTCTATGAGAATAAGCTGCCAGCCCTTTGTTGCATCTTTCTTTTCTGGAGAAAGGGACACTGTTAGTAGTCCCCTACAGTCCTTCTTATGATGGTACAGTGTAACTGATTCTGATAAACAAATAGAGGAGAATCAAATCCAGGTCTTGAGTGTGGCTGTATCAACCCCAATACTCGATAAGTAAAGGTGGAGAACAGGAGGACAAACAACAGTACAATATCAGAGACAATTTTAGAACACAGGTAGAGTGTTGGTAGAACTATGTAGGTGCAGAACGACAATATTGCAAAGAACAACATAGGCATAGAACTACAACATCACAAACAACATTAGTAGACAGAGTTTTGGGATATACTTAAAGTAGTATATCACAGACATTAAGTAGTTAGGAAAAATGTATGTAGAGACATTGAACAGTAAAAACTATGACAGACAACATAGTTATACCACGTAGAGTAAGGATATAGACAGTAAAGTATCACAGACAATAATGTACAAAGTGTTGGTAGAGACAATATCACAGGCAACACAATTCTACAGATAGAGTATTTGTAGAGACATAGATCTACAATATCACAGGTAACGTTACTACATAGGTTAAATGTTGGTTGAGACACAGAAGAATACATTATAACAGACAACATTACACAAAGTGTTAGTAGAGACACAGAACTACAATATATCAATAGACATTACTACACAAATAAAGAGTTGGTAGAGACACTAAAATACTATATCACAGACAATATGGATTCAGTGTTGATAGAAACACAGAACAGTTCAACACCACAGACATTACTACATAGATGAAGTCTTCAGAGAACGCAGAGAACAATAGAATACATTCTTGGGAGAGAATAGAGAACAATTTTACTAACAATATCAACAATCGAGATGAAAAATATTGAATAAATATTTAATTAAAATATTGATTTCTTACTAAGATGTACAAAGCCACAAATTTTAAGAAGGAGTAGAAAATTAGGGCAGAATGATTTTTATGGTTTTTTTTAAGGGCATTAGCTATGTAGTTGTGAAAACTTTTAATATATTATTGGATATGGAGAGCTGAAAAGCAAAGTCAGCTCAACTGAGATAGCAACTCTGGGTGAATTGAGATGAAATTAGATACTTTAATTGATCTAGTTTGGCACTTCACTGCTTTTGTCACTTAATAAAACGGATAATGCCAACAATAAAAATGATAAAATGTTTTTAGTATGTTGAAATCTATTAGAATAACAAAATGGTGGTTATATAACAAAGTTATAAAAGCTATTTGAAGTTTATCTTACTATGAAAAAAAAAAAACTACTCAACTATTTACTGCCTATATAATCTATAAACTTATTCTTTGGTACAAAAATTAAGGGTTTATGTAGTTTCCAATTCACTGCAGTTTGCCACCAAAATTCTTAAGAGTTAAGTATGCAGTCTATTTTAGAAATTTATAGTCTTCACAAAGATAGTTTATTTAGTGAACTGATTGTTCAAATTTGAATTTCTGGTACTTATGATATTCATAATTTCCTGCTCTTTTAAAAAAATTTAATGGGAATTACTTTTAGCAAAGTGGAAGATGCAGGGAAGCCGAATTGTCTTGGATTTTATGAAACAACAGGGAGCAAAGTGTAGTGCTAATGATTAAAAAAAAAATCTATGTTAAAGGGAAAAAATCCTTTTTCAAAGAAGAAAAAAAAAATTAAAAAGAATAAATATATAAATCAAACAGTGATATTAAAAAAAAAAATCCCTCACTAATTAACAATTTGAGAAATAAAACACAAAAGGCATCAAAATCTAAATTGATGAAAAAGAGAGAGAAAGTGAAAAAGATAGAGAAGGGAAGGGGAGAAAAGGAAGTGCTTAGAAAAATCATTCCAAAGAAAATAAAAGTCAAGTTGAATATTTTAAAGAATGTTTCTAAAAAATAAAGAAAGAATTATAAATGGAAATTCACTAAGAATGTTTAGTGGTAGCATCCATAATGATGTTGAAAGAAAGAATGGATAAAGAAAAAGAAAAAACAGAATGGGAGAATAAAGAAAAGAGAATCAAAGCGTCTAGGTGACATTCATAGAATAAAAGACAACAGAAATGTTACAAACAATAGAAAACAGTTCTTTGACACCATCTCTTATGAACCGTCTTTCTTTATCTCAAATCCTCTTCCTCATATCTCACCTCATTAAAATTGCCCAAATCCTGGCTTATTTTCCGCACGCTTGATTCCTCGTAACACTCCCACTTGTTTCTCTCAGCCAGACCTCGGCCGGTAGTAGTATGCAATGTTTTCAACCAACTGCTGTTGGTGTTCTTGGAAAGATTGACGTGTGACCTTCTCAGATAAGAAGAGAGGGATGCTACTGAAGAGGAGCTGTCCTAGACAAGAAAAACAAGCCTCAGATCATTGTCTTCATGCATACTTAAAACCATGTAGCTTGAAAATAGTAGGAAATACAGTTTAAAGTAGAGGGGCAGAAACGAGAAGAAGGGACAATAAGAAGGGAGGGAGGCAGGTCGGTAGGTAGGGAAGAACCATAGGAAAGGAAAAAAGAAAAGGGAAAATAGGAAGAGAAGCGAAAAAGGGGAAAGCCAAGGAACAAAGGCAAAGGGAGGAACAAGAGGGAATTGTGTTGTCCAGATATTTGAATGAAGCTTGATTGGAAGAACTATTAATGTTTATGCTATTTTACATCCAAATGACTGTTACTTGTGTTATGTTTGGTGTGTAGTGCCAACCTGTACCCCTACATAGATTCTTTACTTCTTCAAGGTTAGATTAGTATGAATACATTAGTCTTGTCATTAGATAGTCACATCTATTCATACCCTTCTCTCTCTCTCTCTCTCTCTCTCTCTCTCTCTCTCTCTCTCTCTCTCTCTCTCTCTCTCTCTCTCTCTCTCTCTCTCTCTCTTCCCCATTCACACAAACAAGTAAAAAAAAAAATATTTTCCCATTGAATACAAAATTGTTTATGAATTCTAATGATTTTACCAGGTTAATTAGCTTTTACAGCTTTGTGAAAACCCCTGAAAGAAAGGGTAATGTATGTTGGTAGGGAGGCTCTAAAATTTGGTTTTTCAGATAAAGCAAAGATTAAACTCTAAGTTAACTATTGAAATGTTAGCTGTTAACTGCTGTTAATAAAAATTTGAAGGACTTATGAATTTGCAAAGAATATCAGTGGCACCAAAACCTCTTCCATTCATACCTTTAGAATCAATAAATTAAGAGCAGTAAAGGAGACAAGTCAATCTACAATCTTCATAATACTGTTTTCTTATAAAAAAAAGTACTTAATGCTTTAATAATTTCTCACTTAATTTATTACATTATAACATCCTTAAAGTATTGCTTTCTTTAGACTAAAACCAAAGTCCTTTATTTTGAGAAGGGAAAAAATGAAATGACATTATTTTGCATTGTTATTCTTTTTTTATCCTAAATAAACAACACCGCTGTTAGTTAAAGCTGACGTCAGAGGCTGAAGTCATACAGGTAATTGAAGTGCTCAAATGTGGCAAGGCCACTGAAAAGGGTGGAATTTCGCCTGAAATATTAAACACCCTAAATAGAGAAGGTATTCTCTAGCTGGAACAATACCGCATGGATTCTGTAATTAATATGAGACTTTTGAGCGTGGCCGTTGCCAGTACCGCCTGACTGGCTCCTGTAGGATTTTCGAGCGAGATCGTTGCCAGTGCCCCTGGACTGGCTTGTGCGGGTGGCACATAAAAGACACCATTTTGAGCGTGGCCGTTTTCGTGCGGGTGACACGTAAAAGCACCCACTACACTCTCTGAGTGGTTGGCGTTAGGAAGGGCATCCAGCTGTAGAAACTCTGCCAAATCAGACTGGAGCCTGGTGTTGCCATCCGGTTTCACCAGTCCTCAGTCAAATCGTCCAACCCATGCTAGCATGGAAAGCGGACGTTAAACGATGATGATGATGATGATGATGACAGCCATTATTGGGAGGAACATAGTTAACTGAAACACTCTTAGTACACTGTTCAGCTCTTTCTACCTCTCAGTTTTTGTTCTTTTGTTATTTTCAGTCATTGGGCTGTAGTTATACAACCTTAAACCATATTGACTCCATTACTCTGGTGCTTATATTATCAATACCTATTTATCAAATGGCTAAAATTATCTTTATAGCCATCACTTAAACCTTGCAATTTCATTGTTCTCTCCACAGACACCAATTATTTAATCTAACCATATCCCTGGTAATGGTATGTCTACATCTTCATTTATACGTGTATCTGGGGAGTAAGAGAGTGTATACACATATACGCCCACGCATACATTTACTACAATACGTGTGTATGTCTGCATGTATGTGGCTATACATATACGCCCATCATTTCATGGTTGAGTGGAAGCTCTGAACTAGAAGAGCTTTCAGCTACAGTAAATTTTGTAACAACTTTGAAATACTTCCAAGTTATGAATGAAGTTGTTGCATCAATCACATTTTGTAATGGAATTCAGGTAAGGAGAAATAGAAAAATACAAAAATCCATTGATAACAATAAAAATAATTATGATAATTACTCTATGAAGAAATTACGACTTTTCCTTATGAATTTATCTGCAAAAACCAAAACTGTTCCAATTTTTAAAGAGGTGGTGATAAATTAAAGGTAGGAAACTTAAAATACATATATATATATATATATATATATATATATATATATAAACTGATAGAAATATCTCTATACAGGTTCCATTAAATTCCCTAAGTCTAGATGTGTCTGTTGATACAAACTTGAACTTTTACCAAAATGACACACCCAGAGAAAAACCTGAATCATTTGGAGATATTTTAATGCAAAGCAAAGAATTCTTAGACTTACTACCGCTGCAGTTTTATGTGGGAGAATCTGAAGGTTATTAAATCAACAACTCCACCACTAATCACACACACACACACACACACACACACACACATTTGTACTGAAACTCATCAGGAGAATAATATTGACACCAATAAGCTTTTTTTTCATAACTAAACAACCATAATCTGTAGATCTCTATATTAATAGCATCGTGAACTAAAACAAATCCTACGGAAATAACATTCTCTAGATTTGTGTGGTCTATTTTTTTGTTGTTCAAGGAACTGACATTTACTTTCGGTAAATAGTTTCCAATATTTGTGTGAGAACAATGTTTTGTTAATTGCACCGAAAACACTAAAGCTAGTGACCACACCCCACAAGTTGTTATTATAATTTACACTTTGAGTAGATAAGGTACACCATACCCTTGCATGCTGTAAGAGATGATTGAAAGGGTTGTTGTCAGGAAGAATGGCTAGCTGTAAAACCATTGCTTCAAAATGTCCTGTCCATTCCATGACAGTACAGAAGAGAGGATATAAAAATGATGATATCACTGATGGTGGTGGTGATGATGATGACGATGGTAACTTTAATTAGTAAAATATATAGATCACATAATTATTTATCCCAGCCTTTAATAATTTATTTTAACATTTATTTTTCTATTTCTAGTGCCTGTATATATAATACAAAATAATCAATTTTTATTGTTGCTTCAGTTTTCCAATTGCCACCAAGAAAATAGCACAGGCTCATTGTACATTTCTATAATCATTTCTTTTTATTATAGGGCAAATTTTGTAAGGGTTGGTGGAGAATTATTCAATTGAATTAACACTAGCTTATTGCTAGTATTATTAATACACATTTTATAAACAACTCTGGAAATAATAAAAAGTAATTAACCCAGACAAGATTTAAATTCAAAACACTGAGGTATTGGAACAAGGTGCCATAAACATACTGGCTCTCTACCAATTTCAAAGATATTCTGAAACAGGATAGATATTTGGGAATATTATTTCTCATCGTCTACATAATGTTCTCATGTAACAATAGATTTTTTTTTTTAATATATTCTAATAAACACCTTCCACATGGCTTCTACCACCTATTTTCACATCTCATCAACATTCAGGATATATCACAGATAAACACCACTACTTCTTTTGTAAGCTGCTACAGGTTTATGCAGAAATCAATTTGCTCTCTTTAAGGAATGAACACCCACCTGAGACCCCTGCATCTGGTACTGAGAATTGTGATTCCCCCCTGTGTCATTAGGAAGTTATTTTATTCTCTATAACTATAAGATTATTATTATTTCTTTCATATAGTCATGAGGCTAAACTAATTCTTTTCTGCTCTAGCAAATACTGAAGCAATAGCTTATAAAATGTATTTATGCTTTTACAATTAGTTTCAGAAGTTTTAAAGTTTTATTCTAAGACAGAGACTATGTGAGCTTGTTTAAGAGACTGTTCATGTTCTTAGGTGTTAGACTTAATCTGTCACCCAGTTTAACACCACCACTTGGTCATTGAGTGCCATTGACAGAGTGCATTCTGTAGGAAGCATTTGGGCCTAGATCTCTGGTCTGAAAAGAGAAAAAATTTTCTTCCAACCCACCAGCCCTAGTGGTCCTGAAAAACGGCCATGAGCACAGCCCTTCTTCCTCTGACTACGCCAAGCATTAAAAAAAAAAAAAATTAAACATTTACTTCACAGTTTATATTTGTAGAGTATCTTATGCACATAAACATTACCACCATTGTGATCAGAGGAAGTTTCTATTATAAACACTTAAAGTATGTTATTATATATAATCATCATCATCAGTAGCAACAGCAGTATCATGTAAGGTAAAAAAACAATACTGAAATTTAAATTTAAATATTTCTTTACATCTAATATTTTTTTTGCTTCATGTGCACATCAAAACTATCACCATCACCATCACCATCATCATCATCATCATCATCATCATCATCATCATTGGTGTTGTCGTCATCATCACCACAGTGATCAGAGGGAATTTTTATTACATCATTAAAATATGTTATAATATATAACACTATGGTATTTGGAAACATTGTAAGATATGCTCTGGATGACCCACAAATCTGATATTTACATTAGATTTTAACAATATTTACCATCAGCCTCTCAACAGCCCTTAATGAACCATCATACTTGGTACTATCCCGAGGATGCGTTGGTGTAGAAGATCACATAAACAATGAGCTGATAACATAAAACAACCCATTTACTGCCAGCTGAGAGGAGATCAAGATCAATCACAGAGGCAAGTGCATGTCAAGTTACAACAGGTCTTTTGTTAACCTGATGACAGAAGAGCAAGGAAGTTACAGATGCATAAGACATGCTAGCCTCCCTTGAGAATACTGCAACCAAAGTCAGTCTGTCTCTCAATATAAAGAAAATTGAATACATGACCATCATTGAAGATGAAAGCCACCTGCTAATCTGTTGCAATGAAGGCACACAGCTCAGAGAAGTTAGTGATTTCAAATACTTTGGCTCCTATGTTGTTGACAGTAAGAAAGATTGTCTTATACACAGGGGAGCAACCTGAAGAGCCTGTAACAAGTTTCAAACCATCTAACAATAATATATGTATTCCGAAGTGAGCAAGATTTGCTTTCTTCCCAACATATGTAGGAAGCATTCTTCTCTCTGAAGCTGAAACTTGGACAGAAAAAAGCTTCCTGATCACTTTCATGGTACATATACAATGCTTCTCATGATGGCTTAAAAACATCTCATGACATAAGCACAAGACCAGAGAGATTTATGGATACATTATTTCTACCTCTACTATTGTTGCTGAAAACAGGATAGGCTTTGCTGTCCACTACTATCATACTTAACAATACGCTATATCAAATGTTAAATTTTGGAAACTTCTGTATTGATGTTATTGGCAAAGACACACACTGTGAAATTAAGGATCTAACAAAACTAATGGGGAAAAGATTTCTGGTGCAGCACTATGAGATGCATTTCAATTACCGTTTCTTAAGATGAAGAATGTATGTGTGAGTTATGTATTAATCTTGTCTTTGTTATGTACATGTCTGTGTATGTGTGAATGTGGCAAAAGAAAAGATTCAAGGAAAGAATTTCAGAGAGAAAGAGACTATAAAGAAAGCATATGAATGAATACAAGATATAGAAAATAAAATAAAAAGAAATTAAAGTAAAGTAAGAATACAAATTTGCCAGTAAGAAATAAAGATTTAGGCAAATGCTAAAACTGAAATTTGTTTTTACAGAAAAAAAAAAGAATTGCAGCTAAACTGCCTATAGAAATTTAAAAGGAAAAGAAAAAAAAAATTCAAATGAAACAAAGAGAAAAGAATGTATTAAAGATTATTATTTTCAATTAGAATTTGAACGAAAACATGCAAGCACAATGCTGAAGTGAACACATGCTTCGGAAATGAATTCCATGCAAGTTTATATTCATGCTGCAACAATCAATCACATGTGCAGTTGTTGAGAAGGTCAAGATTTCAACACAGAGAGAGCGAGAGAGAAAGAGAAAGAGAGAGAGAGAATGAGAATCATGAGTTTAAAGAGAGAAAGAACAACATTAATTCCACAAAGTATCATATATATGACACCTTGTTTATTTATTAACAAGACTTTACAGTGAACACTTCCAACAAAGCTGTAAGCTTACAAGGAATTTCTATCACTCACTCTAAAATTTCCACCATACATTTCACGCAAGATTTGAAAAGACTTAACTCTTTATCGAATTAACTCGATTAATGAGTGAGAGGGAAAGGTAAAATAACAAAATCCTTTGAAACAAATAGGAACAAAAATCAAATTTTAATCATCAGATTAAAATCTAACCCTAATCCAATAAAACAAAGAAACAAAAAAAAAAAAGCTTCCATAATATAATATTTTTAAAAATCCATTCCATTTATTAAGTCAACACTTCTGTTCTAACAATGGCTCAAAGACATTTTCCCACAAAATATTAAAAAAAATTTTTAATTTCTTTTTCATCTCTCATCATTATTGTCTTAAAATTAGGAAATACTAGGAAAATCTCCTTCAGATGAGATGGAGAGAATGAGAGATGGGGAGGAAAAAAAAAAGGGGTAAAACTATATCAAATGCCAAAATTGTTCTTTCTAACTAAACAAACAATATGACTCCACACTTAGACTATGTGTGTGACCTGAAAAAAAAAACAAAAAAAAAAAAAACAACCCAGTTGCTAAATCTGATGTAGTACAAAAAAAAACAAAAAAAAACGGGGGAAAAAAAAAGAAAAACACCACATTGGCAGCGAAGCAAAAATAACAATAATCACATATATAGTTGCAGTGCAACAATAACAACAATAAACCACCGAGAGGCATCATTCTTGAGTCAAACGACAGATGATGCACTATAACAATGTAATAGTGAAGAAGATAAGATAAAAAAAAGAAAGTGAATAAAAATAAAAACAAACAAAAAATAGCAATTAATGTTCAGTGTCTCTGACATTTTTTTTTTAATAGATTTAAATCTGGAAATTCAATTATGTGCCTTCTCCAACTCCCTCCTTAAATATAATACATTGGTAATGGTTGTCAGGTCATCAAATACTTTGTGTGCAGTGTAATATAAAACCCAATTCTACAACTGATTCATAAGTTACAACATTTAGGTTTAGGTGGTATTCTATTATGTCTGTGACATGAGCTTAATGAGTGGGCCTCTTCATCATTTTCATCACTAAACATGTGCAGTTAGAAAGCAGAGCCTCTTCATATGTATGTATGTATGTATGTATGTATGTATGTATGTGTGTGTGTGTGTGTGTTTAATGCGTGTTTGTTACAACTCTTGTTAACTTGATGAGATAAGTATTCTTAAATAGTTGCATCTGAGCAAAATGGGAATATAAAAAGGGAATGACTTTGCAAGGAATACAAAAAAAAGGGGATACAGAATTGTTTATGCATCTTTTTACACATACGAATGCATGTAGATATACATAGACAGATATATATATATATATATGTATGTATGTATTTATAATATAGTATTTAGGATTTAAAAAAAAAAAATTTTTTTAAACCAGAGTTCTGAAGATACTTAAGTTGGCAGATCTTGGAACTAATGAATAAATATGTTTCAAAATGACTGCAATTCAAATTCCTTCTTCAAACTGACAGGAATTCTCCTGATAACCACAGTCTTGATGCCATCAATTGGATAGGAAAGACTCACAGACATTGATTGAATAGATAGATAGATAGATACAGTCAATGACTACTACATTAACAGATACTAGTAAGAGATGGAAAATTATTATACACAGCTTACAAATGTCAACTTGATACAGACTGTTTCTGTTTAATAGGTCAGTCCTAATTGCAAAATCTGATGACCAAAGGCATTCCAGTCATGACCATCTAGTTTGTTTTTTTCTGAGACATAGTATATCTAGGATTATATTATCAAATGTGTTGTGCCCCCTTGCCACTTCTATTTTTTTAAAGACAGTATGATATGATTTGCCACCACAAGGTTTAGTTCTTGTTGCAGTGTGGTGGCTTATGTTCCTCAGTCACTCTGAGAGCTATGCCAACAAATCACAAGTTCCTAGTAGGGCCTTCTATGCTAGACAAATCAAAGGATTAGAGGCCAGACTTATAGGGATCATCTTTTCCCAAAGGTAAAAAAAGGTTTGTAATAAGGCCATCAACCCCACCTAGACAAAAAAAAAGCCAGATTACAGAACCATTGATTACAATTCAAAACCAACAAGACCTGGGAGAGAAAGGCCTTCCCTCATGGAAAATATGGTAACCCTTGTCCACACTGAATGAGTGGCCCTGACAACTCAGAGTTGAGAATAGTGGGGGAAAGTCATAGAAAGCCTATGCTCCATAAAGAGCAAAGAGAAGAGCTTAAGTAAGTAATTGTGTGATTTGAGGGAGATTTGGCTTCAATTTATTCAAAGTGAACAAATACACCCTTCAGTGTTGGTTTGTGATACAGCTTATAAGAGGTATTATGTGGACAGTAACTGGAAAGATATCTAAAGCTATTCACTATACATAAAAGTCAAAAGTGAGGGTACAACCTTTCTGCATTCTTTGGCAACAGACTCTTACAATGCAAAGTTCCTTGTTATGATATAATTTGATGATAACAACGATGAACTCCAAACACACCTTATGAGCCAACAACAAGAGTGTTTGTACATAGTCAACCTATTAGAAATAGTAGCCATATCTGCCTCAAATCATATTCTGGAAAGGATAATCAAATTATGTAATCCTGGAAACATCTAGAAAGACAAAATGGTCATGTCTGGAATGCCTTTGATTACAGGTCTATTCAATCATAGCTGATCTAAAGCTAAACAAGAATATCAGGTGTCACAGCTTAATAAATAAAGACTGCATCTTTATTTGACTCAGACAAGACATTTGCTTAAAACACTGTTCTTAAACACATAATTAATTATAATTAATTTTTTAAACCAAATATATGTTTTCAGATAAACTCATTATAGTTTCATGCGTGTTTAGAACAGAAAAAAAAAGAAACCTTTATATGTAAAAGAAATCATTACATTCTCAAATGGATCCAAAACTGGAGATTCCCCCACCCCCACCGAAAAATGATTGAGACATTTAAGTCTTTTCTCAAGAAATCTTCATAACAGTGTAAATGAAATAAAATGGCTCCAATCAAAAACAAAAACAAAGGCCAAAATACTGGATCCTCATGAACTTGACATTAATGAGAGAATAACTAATATATAAAGAAATAATTTTAAAATAATTAAATTGAAATAAATAGAAGAAACAACCAAAAATGGAAACAATTGTGATGTGACAGACAATAAAAGCTAGTTCTAAAAGGTTTGGTTTTAAATAGAAATCTCACCTCTCCATTGTATTCTTCAACACCCTTAACATCAAACTGTTCTTCATAGTTCTGTTTCTGGTTTTGGTTTTGGTTTTGTTTGCTCTCAGTGTTGTCTGGAGATGGTGTGGAAATCACGTTACTACCAAGACTTTTGAAAATATTTGTTATATTCCATCTGGCTTTTGTTTGTGAAGAACTTGCTGATACCATTGAAGTGCCATCCTGAACATGTGAGAGCAGCGAAATTAAGCTTTCATTTAAAAAGGAATCTATAGAATAGACTTTCTCACTTGATTTTTGAATAAGCATTCAACATACTAAAAATAGTATTTGGCTTTTCTTTCTTTTTTTTTTTTTGTCACCCTGGAAGGCTGTGTTAAGTTAAAAGCATGATTAATCATAATGCAAAAACAAGAAATATATATGGAAAGGATTTCATGATCTCTGAAGGTTAGAAAAAGAGTCTAAATTAAAATAATTATTATGACAAATAAAAAATATCAATCAGTGAATATATTAAAGAAATTGTTAACAATACTAATAAAAATATTGGTCTCAAATTTTGGCACAAGGCCAGGATTTCAGAGGAGGGAGTAAGCCTAGCACACTGACCCCCAGTGCTCAACTGGTACTTATTTTATCAACCGTGAAAGGATGAAAGGCAAAGTCGACCTTGGCAGCATTTGAACTCAGAACGTAAAGACAGACAAAATGCTTAGTAGCATTTTGTCCGGCGTGCTAATGTTTCTGGCTGCTTGCCACCTTAACAATAATAATGATAATAATTATTATTATTATTATTTCTCCCAGTACTTGATTGATATTATTTATCACTACCATAGGGACAAAAAAAGAACATTGTCAGCATCATTGAGACTTGAAATCATATAATAAAAAGACAAGTAACCACCGCAAAAAAAATTTGATCTGGCATTCTCCTACTTTTGCAATTAATAATTATTTCTAACATAGGCAAAAGTCCAGAAAACTGTGAAGAGGGGACCAGTTGATGAAATCTACCCCAGTATTTCATTGGTATTATATTTTACTAACCCCAAGAGAATTAAAGTCAAAGTTGACCTCAGCAGAATCTGAACCCAGAAAGGAAAGAGACGGAATGAATACTGTAAGGCATGTTGTCCACTATTCTTATAATTTGATCAATCCCCTATACTCCCATTACAATTTAAAATAATAATGGCTTCAAATTTTGGCACAAGGTAGGCAATTTCGGGGGAGGGGGTAAGTTGATTACATTAACCCCAGAACTCAACCGGTACTTATTTTATTGACCCCAGAAGGATGAAAGGCAAAGTCAACCTTGGCAGAATTGGAACTCAGAATGTACAATTGGATGAAATGCCACTAAGTATTTTGCCTGGCCTGCTAATGATTCTGCTAGCTTGCAACCTTACAATTTATAATAATAATAATAATAATAATGGTTTGAAATTTTAGTACAAGGCCAGTAATTTTGGGAGGA
This sequence comes from Octopus bimaculoides, assembly GCF_046866305.1. NCBI lineage: Eukaryota > Metazoa > Mollusca > Cephalopoda > Octopoda > Octopodidae > Octopus > Octopus bimaculoides. Next base: position 13,229,666 of record NC_142945.1, on the reverse strand, counting down.
GGGGTAAGTCATTTACATTGACTCCAGTGTTCAACTGGTACTTATTTTATCGACTCCAGCAGGATGAAAGGCAAAGTCAACCACAGTGGAATTTGAATGCACAACATAAGGACAGATGAAATGCTGCTAAGCATTTTTCCCAGAGTGCTAATGATTCTGCCAGCTCACCACCTTACAATTTATTATGATGATGATGATGATGAAGAAGAAGAAGATTTCTTACATTAAAAATATTTAAATAATAATATTAAGTCTTCTGGAGACTGATGTGGTTATGTTTCAATTTGAACTTCTGTCAAAAGTTCATCTCACTTCATCTCATGCCACTTTTAAATCACTTCAACATCTGACAAGTGGTACAGCATACACCTGTTCAGGCAATGTTAATTTGATGGAGGAAGTGAGTTTATATCACACAAAATTTTGATCACTGTAAACAAATAGGGCAGAATACATTGCAATCCAGGCAGATATTATCGAGTGCAAACACTGCTGTGGAGTTACGAAGTTTGCTCTCCACAAGTGCATGGTTTAAAATTCAATCTCATGATGCCACAATTTGGACAAATGCCTTCTAGCATAGCATCAAGGCAACCACAGTTTTGTAGGGCAAATTTTATAACCATAAAGCATGTGGAGGCCTGTCAGTAGGACGATTCTTGTTTTAGGACAATAGACTTCATCTGTCACCTGCTTTAATTCCCTGAATGATTGTTGCAGGTATTCAAGGTAGGTTTCCAGTCTAAGGATAATGTCCTTCCTTGTTCTCACCAGGATCATCGACATTGCCCTTTCTCCACTAACTAAGCTATTAAAAAGGAGTTAAAGAAATGTACAGTGCAGGGTCTAGAGCAGGGGTTCTCAACCATTTTTTTTTTTATCTAAGGGCCCCTTTGATTACTATTTTATTCTGGTGAAACCTCATAGCCAGTCAATGTTTCAAAACTAGTTTTACAGAAACTTCTTTCAAAATTCCTATTTTGTTTTTCTCACATTCACTTGTGTAGGTTGAACTACATAAAATGTTAGAGAAAGAAACCTAGTTGTTTCTTGTAACATATACCAATGCATACATCTAAAGCAAAATTTTTTCAGGAGCCCTTCAAATTCTATTATGGATCCCTAATTTACTATTTTGTTACATGGACCCCGGTTGAGACCCATATGGCAATATGAACACCTGTTGAGAACCACTGGTCTAAAGAATAAGACACAGTAGGGGTGGTAAATGGAAGAGAAATGGATGGGCCATTTCAGGGAGTTAGTTCTGAAGAGCTAAGACCATTATCATAACAACAGAATTGGGCAGAGAAGTAAAACCCAGAAAAATGTCATGGATGTTGCTATTCATTTTCTGAATAAATTATATAAAAAACCAAAATTAAAAAAAAAAGCACCCAACAAAATACATTGCACTATTAGACACTCATTCTAACTAAAATTTAGGAATATTTAAATGATACTACTGAACTACTGAAAACTAGCAAGACATTTTGATTTGGATTCCATGGTTTAGTCAGCTATACATCCACATGTTAGAATCTACACTCAGTAACATAAGTGTGTATTGAGCACTTTGAAGTTGTTCTGTGTTCTTTGTGTGTTTGTTTATGTGTGTGACCTGGTTTTTTTTTTACCCATTTAACATTTTAACATTCATTTTTTCCATCCTAGTATGATTTGGATGAGAATTGATTTTGAAGTTGCCAACATCTAACTTGTTTTCAAGTCAGGGATTTTTTTCCCACAGGTCTTGTGTGTGTGCGTGTGTGTGCGCACGCGTGAATGCACACACATGTACACACACATACACAAACACACAATGGAACACAAAAAGCTAAATTAGCACTACTAAGAATTGAACCACCTCTCTCTCTCTTCATATCCCTACATTTCTAAGCAAATGAAAACTCAGGGCATTCTCCATTTTTTTTTTTTTGTGATAAAGGCACTTGATTATGAAGCAAAATTTGAACTATGTGGCCATGCTGCATCCATACAACAGTCACACAGACACACATACACACTTGTTAATGTATTAGTACAAAAATTGTTAAACTACGCAATACATGCTATGTACATCAGATACACACTTGATGACCTAATAATGCAAAATAGAGATTATAGCTGAAAAAAATAAATATTATCAAATGCAACAGCAATATTGTTGTAGTGAATCAACTGCAGCTTCGTGCAGTATTTCGGAAGAGACAAAACCCTCATCTAAAAAATGATTTACATGCATACTTGCAGACAATGCTTTCTTTTTCAGAAAACGGTTATAGCATGAAATTTTCTGTGGCAGAAAGAATAAAAATTACCATATTTTAACATGTATAAGAAACCCCCTAATTATTGGGGTTTAAAATTGGGAAAAAAGGTTTTGTAAGGGATTATAATACTATCTATGTATAAGAAACTCCCATATTTTTTTAACCTAATTTTTGACAAAAAAGGGTTCCTTATACAAGTTAAAATACGATAAATAAATTGATGCACCATTCCAGTAATTCCCTAAAAATTGAGCTGCTGAAGGAGAGAGAGAAAGAGTGGAAAAAAGATAGAAAATGAAAATTAAAGACAAGAAAATTCTGGAAAAAAAAAAAAAAAAACTCAGTAAAATGCTATCTGCTTCTGGATATGCAAGAGAAACCAAGAATTTACAACTATTCTTTGGTTGCACATTAGTTTCTATATAGTTATTCAATCTTTTCAGAGATATGTTCCTCAATTATTTTCATATTTTATTCAATATATAGAATTTCAACCGGGATATAGTAATAAAAGGGTTAAAAAAGAGAACCGCATATGTGAAATTCTAAATTTTAGCATTGTATGGCTACAATAAAGATCGAACAGTAGTGACTCATCGAATAAATAAATAAATAAACTGTTTTCAATTTCACGTTTTCCTATCCAGAATGTTGGACATACAAATGGCACTAGAATAGTTTTGACTGATTGTTTACAAGCCCAAGCAATGATGGCTAAGGTTTTTTATTTATATTTCTATCACAATATGTGAACAATAGCAGTGCTGGTTACATTTTCTAACAGGCTAATCATAGATTCACTGTATTTATGACAGCATGTGTGACATGGGAGCTTTTGTGTAACTCAAGCAGAACAAATACAACAAGGTATAAAAAACTATACATACACACAAATATATATACATCTGTGTGAGTTTAGAGGGATATATTATCTGAGCGGATACTGTAGTAGCTCTCTGTCAAGTTCCAGATTACGGCTAACTGCACTGATTAGTATTAAACATCTATGACTATTATGAGTTGTCACTCACGCTGTAAATTCTTCCGATGGGTAATTCCATGTTTGCTTCGCTGAATCGTTATATTATCTGGAGTGTATATTAGCAATAATTATAATGACAAAGAATACGGAGACTGGTACATCCTCAAAATGCTGTATGACATTGTATAATAAAAGTAAATAAATTTTGAGGATGTGCCAGTCTCCATATGCTCTACCGTTATAATTATCGCTGATATACACTTCAGATAAAATTACCATTCAGTGAAGCAAACACGAATTACCCATCATTATTATCATTTAACATCCATCTTCTATGGACAGTTTAACAGGAGCCAACCAGACAGAAGACAACGCCAGTCTGTTTTGGCATGGCTTTTACAGCTGGATGTCCTTCTAACACCAACCATTCTGCAGAGTGGGCTGAATGTTTTTTACATAGCACCAGCCCAGGCAATGTCAGTTTTGGCATGGCTTTTACAGCTGGAGGCCGTTCCAAATGCCAACCACTTAACAGTGTGGACTGGATGCTTTTTATGAGACACCAGCACTGGCAGGGTCACCAAGTAACTTGCAAGACAAGGAATTTTGAGAGGAGAGTGGGCATTGGAGGAGGGGATCTTGTATCAGATGATGAAAGATAAGAACCTGGCAGAAAGGACAGGGAAGCAGAAACAGGTGTTTTGCTATAGAGGCAGGGGGCTCGGAGGAGGTAATCTTGTGTTAGATGATGAACGGTTAGAATATAACAAAAACAAGTGGGCTGAAGTAAAGCAGATACTTGGTCACCCAGCTAGAGGGAAAAGCAAGAGAGGGAGAGGGAGAGAGAGCGGTCAAGAATGAGGGCAGAAGCAGGTGTGCTGCTATATATATATATATATATATATATATTTCTACAAGAAATACCAACTTCATACCTCATGGTTTTCTCTCATACTACATGTGTTATTCATATCATATAACAGCCTTATAATGGTTGCACTGAACCTTACTGGGTCATGTAGCAGCAGGAGTTTAACATGGATACTATCAAGAGCTGCAACCAATATAGTAATTTTGTCGTGCATTCCATTTCAATTAACGTGTGTGTCAATAAGTGGGCTTCCATAGTTTCTCCAAGTTTCACCCACAAGGCAGTGGCCAATCTGTGATTACAACAGAACGTATTTGCCTAAGATGCTGCACAATGGGACCAAACGCAGATCCACGGGGTTGAAAATTGGTTGAGAAGTGAACTTTTTACCCACAAGACACAGCCAGATCTGCCTAGTTACAAAGCTTCGTTAGAGTCGTATCAGATGTAGCTGAAAGGTTTTTGCTAAGATATCGCTCCAGTTTTGAAAAATACCTGTCTGCGGATAATCTGATTTCTTAATTACTTAAAGACTCACATGTTAATGTTTGTATTTGAAAAAAAGTTTTGGAAAGTAACTAAAAAATAAAGAATGAAGATGTTAGTTAGCAGCACTAATAACAAATAACAGAAAATAACATCAGTAGTAATTTAACCTCACTGAGAGTCCATTTCAGGCAAAGCAGCTAGAGGCTGTGTAAAAGACAGCACAACTATATGCAGTCTGAATTGAGCAGCTGCTTTTTGAAAAGGTTGTTACTATTAGCAATCTGTCTTCACACAGAAGAGACAGACAAGAAATGAAACAATAGAGAGTTATAGTGTTCAACTTGTTACAGAACTCCAGTAAAGCTGTTAACACATCGAAATCATTGATATTAATTGATTTTAACAAGTCCATTCGTTTAATTCTCAGCTTGTAGTTACTTGCAGTTAATATTGTTGGTTACATAACACCAAAAACATTCAAAGGTATATTTTGTCAAGTTTTTATTTATTATTTAATTTTTAAAATTTCCTCTGCAAAATAAACTTCAAGCAAAGTATATTTAAAAATTATTCAAAAATTCAGTTAGATTCACATTTTGGCTTTGACCTACAATCCATTAACAGTAAGCAGTTAATATTTCAAATTGAGATTCCCTACCATTCGCTTGGCAGACGAAAGATATTAAAAGAGGCAGGCTTCTCAGAACGTAATTCTAATTGAGGATATCATGCAAGTTGCCTCCATTTCCAGTACCTACCTCAGCTGAGTAATCTATTGTACTCATATTGAACAAAGTACTTCGACTAGCAAACCTTCTTAATGTATTAGGCATGGAATTAAATTTTTTAAGTAATGTAGCCCCAGAGCCAACTTGCAAACATGATGGATCCTGGAAATAAATGCAAAAAACGGGCAACAAATGATATAAGTATAAATACAAATGAAGTGAGGGTCATTTTGAGTCAGATAAAACAATTTGAAACGAGCAAATTTTGATTTGGTTTCCAACCACCTGCAGTGGAATTTTACAGAATCATTTAAACGTTTCGGTTTACATAAGCTAAAATACATACGGCAGTTCTTAAAAAATAAATAAATAAATTAGAAGAATTTTTGAAAAATATCAGAAATAGAATATCCATATTTTTCTGTCAAAATTCAAAATTGTATGGTCTAATTAAGTAATAAACCTGCCGATATTTTTTAAAAGCTGAAACAAAAGAAAAAAAAAAGATTAATAAGTGATTAATATGTAAACAAATCCATAAAAAGAGTAATATTACATTATATATATATGTGTGTGTGTGTGTGTGTGTGTGTGTGTGTGTGTGTGTGCATATATACGTATATATATATATATATATATATATATATATATATATGTGTGTGTGTGTGTATGTATATATATATATATATATATATATATATATAAATAAGTGCATATACATATACATACATACATATATACATGTATATACATATATAAAGGATATGATTCTCATGCCATAATTCATATTTTCTCACAATCAAGATGACAGCAAGTAACTCTTTTAAGTTCACAAAGGACTCCTAGACTTTTGTTTCCAACTTATACTTGCACAAAGACAAGAATTTTGCTGCTTAAAAGCAGATGTCAAAAGGAAGCTAGGAACTTTGATTTGTCTGACATCTCAACACAGATATCAATAATGATAAACACATCTTACATTTTTCCTATCTTAAATACACATACCAACAGACAACCAGAGACTGTTCAGACCTCGCTGAAAGAGATTGCACAACTCATCCTAAAATGAGTAGCTGTGATATGTAGAAAGTGTTAAAAGGACTGGGAACACTACAGCTGATCATTCTGCAGGACTGAATTTGAAGAAGATTCTCCTATCATCATTTAATTACCAGTTCTGAATGTGATAAAGGAAATTATGTACTGTATTTGATGGCTTCTAAGACATGCTTTGTCTTGTTTTTTTTTTTCCAAAATAATGTCTCAAAAAAAAATTATCCTTAGTCCTATATGGTCATATATGCAAAGTTGCTATAAATACTGACTTCAAATTTTGACACAAGGTCAGTAATTTTGGGGGAGGTGGTAAGTTAATTACATCAACCCCACTACTTTTTATTGAACACAAAAGAATGAAAAGGCTAAGTTGACCATGGCATATTTTGAACCTAGAACATAAAGATTGATGAAATGCCACTGTACATTTTACCCAGTGAGCTAACAATTCTGCCAGCTTGTTACCTTAAAAAATATTACATATTTTAATGCGCTAAAAACATTTTTTTCCTGAAAATGAGCTGCTAAAATTAGAGGGCATCTAATCTTTGGTGCTATAGAGTTATTGCCATGGTAAAGTAATGATAAAATAAAAACAAGATTGTCTGTACTTACAAAATCTAAGTGTGGTATAGCAGGTGGGGGTTCACCATCAATTTCTTGTATAGACTGATCAATAAAATCAGCAACAGCTTGATAATGTAAGTAGTTACATTTTGTCTTGATGAAATTCCATTTATTAAGAGAAACTTTATGTTTGAGTTTTTGTAATCTGAATAACAAAAAAGAGAAATTTAGACCAATGATTCAAAAATATTTTATATTGTAACAAAAATCACTCAAAATTAAATCATTTTTTTTAATGACATAGATTTACTTCATTCCTAACAAAGATGGTAAATGTTTCATCCTATCTGAAAGAAGGCTATCCTGCATTAATCTTTCTACGAATACTCCTGACCTCTTGCTTGTCTTTTATAGTCTTATCACTCAGCAACAATGATATGAGCTAACAAGGGATTCTCTATATGGTTTTCTGGACCTGCTAGAAATAACAGCAAAATCTCTCTTGATCTACACTATCATCTTCAAAAATGACACAATGGTTAATGTAGTCCTTACACTGTGCTGGAAAACAAGATGAAATGATAACAGTTGGAACACTTTGATCGTAAGTCTTACTTGAACAAGGTTAACCTAGGGCTAAACAACAACACAACAACAGCAACTACAACAATATATGCATTCTAATTGCACTATTTTGTTTTCTTTTAACCTCAACTTTGAATATCCTTTTACTTATGAAAGTTGTAGTTCAAGCGTTTTGTTGTTTTGATTTTCTTCCCTGTTCATATCCGGGTCTCCCAAACCACTTCCTTTTGCATTTTCATAACAAAGATTGTCATAAACTGCACAAATGAGTCCCATGAGATTCAATGGCTCTTTTAGTGCAACTTTCTCATGACTTCTTTAATGTAACATATTCATGATTTTGTCCAACAAGTCTACAAAACATCCGTGACTTGCTGTAATAAATTTCTCAATAAATAGAATATTTAAAAGTAAAAAAAAAAAAAAAAGATTAAACTAAATGACTAAATACCCAAGACAGGTAATAGAATACTTTAGTGAAAAAAGAAATGACAACAATAAAAGAGAAATGAAGGAAACGTCTTCCAAATTCACATACTCCAACACAGTGGTGTTTTCATCCTTCTCTTTTAAAAGTCTTGAACATGTCTCAACATCTGCTTCTAGTTGAGTTTGTTCTTTTAAGACAGTGTTCTTCTGTTCCTCATATTTAGTGACATCTTTCCGAATATCTTCGAGTCTGAAAACAAACAAAATAAGTTTAAACATTAACTGAATATTTTAGTGAAAGATGGACTTGGTTAGAGTCTACTTTGTTGCCTTCCTTTGCCATTCCTCTTCACTATAAACCTTTCTACTATAGGCACAAGGCCTGGAATTTTGGTGGAGGGAAGCAGTTCATCAACCCCAAAAGGATGAAAGGCAAAGTCTACCTCAGCAGAATTTGAACTCAGAAAATTTCCTCTCCACTATAATAAAAGCCTCTTTTTACCAGCAGCTACAATGAGCTTCTGGTAATTTCTCCACTCCATCCTAACTATGACTACTGTCCACTAAATATCACAAACTATATACCAGACATGAAACACCTAAATCTTTAATTTATACAAAGATTTTATTAATTCAAAAGTTTATCATAAACAATGGCTTTCTGAAATACTTACTTT